>NW_024582962.1:53336-62202 GCF_018398535.1 Haplochromis burtoni | reverse complement strand
GATCTCAATTTCAGTGAAAATAATCGTGATTATCATTTTTGCCATAATCGAGCAGCCCTACCTGCTGAGGTTTAAAAAGCCCTCTGCACACAGAGCGACCTCCTGTTTTACTGAGTGTGTGCAGAAACACACGCTTCTCTTACACTAAAAAACTATTTTACAGCTTCCCTGGAAATCAAAGCGAGCCATCAGGAGGTGATCAGATAAACAGGAGTTTCACAGTTCGAGCTTCTCAGGATAAATACATCACATGATCATAGAAAGGCAAAACTGAGCCAAACCTGAAATCCCCATTTAACCACAAACTCCACATGCAGGAGATCCCAAACGTGCAGGATCACAGCAGAACTCAGTGAGCGAGTCTATGAAGACAGATGTCTGACTTTAAGAACTCAACCAGGAGCAGCCCTTCAGACCAACCGGCGGAGCAACATGTTCTCAGGGCAGAGCGGCGTGTTCAGGTGGAGCACAGGATTTATTCAGGTGTGTTTTACAGACAGGCTGATGTGAACCTGAACTCTGACCTGGAGCATCATCACTGACTGGACTGGATTAACAGTTAAAGTTTGTGGTGTACATCGTGTGAGGCTGCAGGTAACTATTAAAGCCCAAGGAACGCACATGACTACCTGTGGGCACCAGGTGGGACATTCACAGATGGCTCTAAAATCAGGAAACCTGCTTTCCTCTGTGGAAAACAAAGATTATTCTCTGACACTGATGGCTGTCGGGGGAACTGGGCTCCACCGACCTCTGACCCTGTTGTGTGTCACGTTCAGCATCATTCTGCCCCTGAACCCGTCTCAGGGCCCTGAAACAGTGAGACGAACGAGGAGACGCTTCACTCTGATCAGAGACCTGAGGTACGAATCAGCACAGAGCCAAAGATAACGGTCCAGGCTGAGGTCAGAGGTCAGATATAATCCCACAGGGTGATGATTTTACAAATATTCACACACAGAATTACGAAGCAGAGACATGCTGGGCAATAACCGGACAATAAAACACAAAAACATCCAATCAGAGGCCATGACACGTTGATAAACAGGATGTTACATCACAGGGAGTTTTCCCTTCCTGTTCTGTTCTTCTCAACACAAACACACACATACGGTGCTGCTCTGTGTGTGTGTAACACCTCAAACACTCGGCTGTAGAAATCAATCCTTTCATTGATTATCAGCTGATCAACTGAAATCAAAAAACAGGAAAAGGAACTGATGAATGACCAGCTGATGATGTCATGATGAAGTTGCTCAGAGGACAAGATCAGCTGTGATCATGATGTCAGCAATCACGATGTTGTCCTGCAGCCAGTGAAGGCAGAGACGGGCTCCAACAACCCAGCACACACCCTAAAACCAGAACTAGAACCCTGAAACCAGATCATGCACCAAATACACCAGCATCACCTTAAAACCAGAACCAGGACCCTGAAACCAGAGCCAGGACCAGAGCCAGGACCATAAAACCAGGACCAGGATAGCAAACCTAGACCTTCAAAACCTCAGAGATCCACTAACATCAGAAGCTCGAGTCAAATCAAATCACTTTTATTGTCACATCACATGTTCAGGTACGCTGGTAAGGCAAGTGAAATTCTTGTGTGCGAGCTTCACAGCAACAGAGGTGTGTAAAAATACAATAACATAAGAGAAGTCCTGCTGTCCCTCACACTAATTTACTCTGACTCCAGTCTGGATCCCCTCAGACCCCTTGTGTGAATCCAGACCCTCAGAGACTCGAACCTGTGGCGGGGTCGGACCCGCGGACTGTGCGCGGCTCCGCGGCAGGAGGAGCCGCTTCCTGCGGGACTCTGAGAGACTGTTTAAGTAAAGTCTGAAGGACTGGGAGCGCCTTACCTGCGACCCGGTTCTGCCTGCCTCCTGCTCCGTGTTCCGGTCTCTGTGCTCGGTTCAGTCCGGTAAGTAGTGCGCACGGCTCTCAGTGCGCCGGGAGGAGAAACTCTGAGCAGCTACGGTAAGCTACACGCGACCACTGCGGGCACAACCTCTGCTCACTTTCACAATAAAAGTCCCAAGGAAGTACAGCTTCCGGTCAGACTGTGTCTCCAGATCCACTTGCTGGCATTGATCGTAAGTTCTCCAGATCATAGGTAAAGGTTCATGTTCATTTCTTCGTTCTTTTTAAACGTGCTTTAAGACGTTTGCATTAAAAACCTGAGCAAAGTACAGCTGTTCTCACCTGCTCTGTTAAACCTGTTATTATTATTATCATTATTATTCTGATTGTTTCTTTTTTTTGTTAAATTTTATTTTTGCATTTAAATTAAACATAACATGCTTATACAAAATCAACCAAGAACAATTACTGTTTTTAACATTTGTGAACTTATAAGCATGAAAGGGGAAAAAAAGAAAGGAAAAAAGAAGAAAAAGAAGAGGAAGAAAAAAAAAATAAATAAAAAATAAAAAATAAAATAATTCACGCGGAGTGTGAGGCATGAATTATGATCAGTTATTTTTTTAAGAATTCTAGAAATGGTTACAAAATCATACAAAAACTCGCCAGTTTCCCCTCTCTATCAAATCTTATGTGCTCCACCCTGGCCACAGACACCATCTCATTAAGCTACCTGTTAAAACACGGGGCCGAAGAAGACCGCCACTGTAAAAGAATAAGTTTCTTTGTAGCCAGCATAAGAGATAATTACAATGGGTATCATTGTAATTATCTGTTTTTGTCAAAAGGGAAAAGATTCGACTGATGCAAATGATCCAAGTATAGCCAATGTACCATCACGTGGTACTTTTTTCCTAAATTGGTTTGAAAACCACATAAAAATCCGGCTCCAAAAAGCATTCAAAACCGGGCAATGCCAAAATAAATGTGCAAGGGAACCTTCACCGACTTTACATCTGTCACATAAGGGGGATACAGAATTATAGATCCGGTTAAGTTTAAGTTTAGAAAAGTGTAGTCTATGAATGACTTTAAACTGGATTAGTTTATATCTGGCATTTATTGAGCCTTTCTGAATATTGGACAAACAATTTGACCATTGGTCTTCAGACAGAGGGACCCCGAGGTCTTCAGCCCATGTTTTCTTAATTCGGTCGGAATCAACTGGGATTGTAAAGCACTTAACAAACTGAGATATCAAATGTTTAAAATCTGCTTTCCGAATTATATCAAATTAAGTTTAACTTCGTGGCTTCAGTGGAAAGTCTGAAAAGTTTTGTTGAACAAAATTCCTTATTTGAAGATAACGAAAAAAAATGTGATTGAGGTAATTGAAACTTTTCTTGAAGTTGAAGGAAGGACATAAATTTGTCATCTGTATATAAGTCCTCAATGTATTTGAGGACTTATATACAGGACTTTTCCCCCCATTCTAAAAACACCCTATCCATTTTACCTGGTTTAAGTAGTTATGTATTATTCGCATTCCTACTGAAAAATCAGGTAGTTTGAGAGATTTCCTAATTTGACTTAATATCTTTAAGGAGTGTTTAACAACAAAATTACGACTGAGCGAATTGTTAAAAGAACCCGTGTTAGAAAACAATAAGACTGGTAATGAGGCTTCAGATACTGTTCTGTACTGTACTGCCTCTACCTGGAGCCAGATCGGAAGCTTGTCATGACAATAATCAATAGGCGAACCCCACTGCCAGTGCAATAGAGCTCTTGAATTTGCTGCCCAATAATAATGTCTAAACACAGGGAGACCTAACCCCCTGCAGATTCTGATTGTTTCTTATTATTAATTTCTTTATTTCTTAAAAATCGTTTAAATGTTCACTAATACATATAAAAAAGACAACAAAAGTAGTCAGGAACAATGCACATATTCATATAGCTATGTATTGCAAGAAGGTCAACTCTCAGTTCTCTCCAGCGCAGCTTTGATTTATGATCATCAGGAAAATGATTAAACTGCACATGCTCAGTTCATTCCACTTCTGATCATACAGAATTAACATGTTCGTGCTTCCATAATGTAAAAGAAAACTGTGATATCATCTTTATGCATTTGTGATTTAAGAAAAAGCTCCTAAAATATAAAGAAGATGTTAAAGCTGTAAAATGAAGTTAATCTGGAGTTTTATCACAGGTGACCCCTTCATGCTGGCCTCGGGCTTCAGTCGCTCAACAGCCTTTCTGCTATTTAACTGTAAAACGTGAGATGAGCAGGTAAATAAACCACTTGCATTAATTAGGTTTCACGGTTGCTCTGTGGGTTTCATGGCTTCATGTACACTCGTCTGCAGGTAAGTCAGTCACTTCACAACATGAGGGAGTTGTCCCGTGGGCACTCAGAGGTCCTCGTGGACACTGTGTCCTGTCCTCTCAGCACTAAGGAGCTGGACAGCGGTGGAGTTTCCTCCTTGCTGCCCAAACAACAATCTGAGCAGAGCAGACAGGAAACAGGAAGTGCCTGAGACAATAAAGCGCTGAGAGGATCCGGAGCCCAGCTGCATTTTTCTGCCTCTAAAGGAGGATGCAGTCCTCATGAAGCTTTCCTCATCAAGGCAGGAAGAGCGTGCTCAGCAGCACTCAAACAAAACCACACAGGAGGTCACCGGGCTGCACACGCCCTCTGACAGCAGGAGACCACACATACACGCACAGACACAGTGTAAGGAAGAGGACTCCCTTACTACATTTATTTATATTATCTGTATAGCACTTCAGAGCACACCTTTCACTTTATTAAAAGCACATTTTCAAGCACTTTATTTAGCATTGCACTTTAAGAATGGATTTGCACAGTAAAACATTTGGACTGATCTGCTAGAGAGAGGATGACGGACTGATTCAGATCACAAAGGTCGAAGGTCACCGCTGAATCAGTACTGTACCGCTGTAAGCTGAACATGTGCCACCTCCTGCAGTAACTTTAACTGTGATATTTTTAAAATCCCCACCGTGATCAGCCTCAGGTCGTCTCACCTGTCTCCTAGTGTGTTCTGTGTTCTACACCCCATAAAAGGATTTAAACACACTGATTCTGAACAGGAAGTTGTTCAGGTGGAGGCACTGCTTCACCTGAGCAGGGTTCCAGGTGAGCTGAGTCTTCATAACGTACCTGTAAATGTGACGGCAGGAAAGAGGTGTGTCACTCTGGGGTCACCTGGATGAAGTGTGGGAGTTGAGCCTAGACAGAAGGAGGATGAAGAGCTTCAGTCCTTCTCATCAGAGGAGCTGTCCAGCTTCATTCCACCTGTTTGCACCAAAGACGAGCTGCAGAGACGCCTCAGGCAGTGACTGTCTGTGGATTTGTGTCTGTGCCTCACTCACACACCTTAATGGGAAGCAGCTGGGCCAGAGATTTGGGCACACACTCTGCAGCTCAGACTGAGTCCACTCGGGGGCGCTGCAGCCTCACGCAGACAGAAGAAAACTGACACGGTTTCTTCCATCTGTGCTCAGATTACCGAAGGGAAGTGTGAGGTTCAGACTTGGTGTTTCCTGCTCTGAACACAATCTTTGGTTTTCTGGATGATCGGAGGTAAGCGGACACTTTCAGCTTCCTGCAGACTCACTAGCAAAAACCCAAACATGAGGTCTGACACAGACAGAAAGAGGCAGCTTGTTGTTGTCCTCGTCTTCAAATCTTTAATTAATGGAATAAACACAGGGATCAGATTATTTTCTTTACATTTATAGTATATTCCAGGATGTAGGCACCGGTTGCTGGTTCGAGCCCCGGCTTGGACAGTCGTTGTGTCCTTGGGCAAGACACTTCACCTACCGCCTACTGGTGTTGGCCAGAGGGGCCGATGGTGCGTTATGGCAGCCTCGCTTCTGTCAGTCTGCCCCAGCTGTGGCTACACCTGTAGCTGCCTCCACCAGTGTGTGAATGTGAGAGTGAATGAATAGTGGAATTGTAAAGCACTTTGAAGGTCTCGAAAAGCACTATATAAATGCAATCCATTATTATTATTATTATTATTTTTGTTGCTGTGATAACAAAAACCAACAATAGCATGATTTGAAAGAGCACTGAGACAAAGAAAGCTTGAATCAGGCAGAAAGGTGAGAGGTGTGCTGGTGGCTCAGGGTGTCGTGTTGAGGAGAGCCAGGATGAAGGTCAAGGTCAAATTTATTTATATAGCACATTTCAAACAGCTGATGCTGCACAAAGTGCTTAACAATATAAAAATGGTATTAAAAAGCAACAATATAATACAATAATAACAGTAAAAAAACAAAAAAACAATAATAGGACAGTAAAAGAATTAAAACAATAACTAAACTAATTCAAATAAGACCAAAATGCTTGGGTCATAGTGTGTTAAAAGCCAGGGCATAGAAATGTGTCTTTAGTAATGATTTAAATTGCTCAAGTGTTTGTGCAGATCTAATATTTAAGGGGAGACTATTCCAAAGTCTGGGACCTGCCACAGAGAAGGATCTATCACCACGGGATTTGAGGTCAGTCCGTGGGATGGACAGCATTAGTTTTGAGCTAGACCTCATGGTTTTTCCTGGAGCATAGGCAGAGAGGAGCTCAGACAGGTAAGGAGGGGCTCGGGCATTAAGTGACTTAAAAACAAAAAGTAGAAGTTTAAATTGGATCCTGTAGGAGATAGGAAGCCAGTGTAAAGAAGCTAAAACTGGGGTTATATGCTCTCTCCGTTTGGTACCAGTTAGCAGGCGACCAGCTGCATTTTGAACCATCCGAAGACGATGAATGGAGGCCTGATCTAGACCATAATACAATGAATTGCAGTAGTCTAATCTGCAAGTAAGAAAAAGGTGAATAACACGCTCAAAGACGTTAGCCGGAAGGTATGGCTTTACCTTGGCTAGCTGTCTTAACTGAAAAAAAAACAGGACTGAACTACTGCACTCACCTGCTTATTCAATTTAAAAGAACCATCAATGTAGACACCGAGGTTTTTTACATGTGTTTTACAATACGAGGAAAGGGTGCCCAGAGTGCACCCTTTCCTCTGGGCCACGCTTGACTGGTCGATCATTCGAGGCATTCTAGTCAGTTTTTACAAGTGACTGAAAGAATGTGGTTGTGCTTTCCCCCGGTCATATCTGGATTTTCCCCTTTCACATGGGTGAGGAGCTCCATGACGGATCGATGGCGCTTACTGGTCAACGCCCTGTAGAGGTTTTCTGGCCTCTGTGAGGAGAAACCTAACTAACTGATGAGATAATTTATGTTATGTGGGAATGCCTCAGGATCAGCAGAGGTTTCTGGAACTGCCTCTGCGACCCGACACTAGAAAAAAAAAACACAAAAAAACAAAAAAAGAGGCTGGTTGCAACTTTTCCATCAGCTGCCATTGTAAGAACATAGAAATTTGTAAAGATGGACTTGCAGTGAGCTGAAACATGTTCACTCATCATCTGTTGACGTAGATCATGTGATCA
This sequence comes from Haplochromis burtoni, assembly GCF_018398535.1. Taxonomy (NCBI): domain Eukaryota; kingdom Metazoa; phylum Chordata; class Actinopteri; order Cichliformes; family Cichlidae; genus Haplochromis; species Haplochromis burtoni. The sequence goes on along the minus strand of NW_024582962.1, from coordinate 54,846 downwards.
CACTGACTCACACACTGCAGAGCTGATTTAATGTGGTTTTATTGCTCAGGTTAAACATCCAGGAAAACAAATCTGAGAACCTGCAGAACATTCATGTGGCTTCTGTCCCACACAGATTACAGACTTTAAATATTCAGCACAGAGCCCCGACAAAATCAACACATCATTACTATTATTATTTACACTCTGAACATCTACCAGGACACAGCGACCCTCTCAGAACCGTGGTTATAGTTTGGTTACTTTTTTACCCACATGATAAAAACAGAGCTTTCACCTTTCTGATCAACTCTTACAGACATCGCACAGTTGTTCTGTTAGAAACTCTCTATGAGTGGGGTAAATATTTAGAAATCCACACCCACCTGAACCAAACCCCTACCCGACCAGGAAGTGGATGTTGTTAGGAGGCTAACACTGATTGTCATTAGCTTCTAAACAGACTGCAGGAAGTAGATTCACAGACGAGTTTCTGCTGCACGCTCTTTGTCTCACTGCAACACAAATACAATTCAAGGAAAGATTAGATGAAACTCCAGCCACCTTCAATGTGAGCAGAGGCCATCTCGGAACACCTGGAAACAGCTGTGAGGGTGATCTCATGTTTGTAGCTGCCATGAAACAGATTCCGTCCGATTACTGTGAGCTGACAGAAGGTTTTCAGAAAGTTGTGAAAAGGTTTGTGAGATCCAGCAAAGCGAGCGCAGCTGCATTCAGAAAGGTGTCCAGCATGAGTTTACCTGATCAAACAAACCAACAAACAGTAAACCAGACAGAGTCCGCCATCTTTACGGCTCCTCGTCGTCACTCTGCTGCGTCTTCTCCTCGCTCAAGCAGCTCTCATCGATGTTCTCCAGAGAGTCAGCTCGCTGCACCGTCAGCTCCGACACGCTGATGCACGGCAGCGTGTTCTGCTCTGGGAACATCCATGGCTTCAGGCCCGGGTTGTGTTTCCTCTTCCACTCCGGGTACTTTACAGAAGCCTTGTAGATCTTCCTCATAGCCTAAGATGACCAAAATGAGATGGGACAGAGACACATTCAGATGGGACAGAGACACAGTCAAATGGGTCAGAGACACGTTCTGATGGGACAGAGACACAGTTTGACCTCTGCTCACGCTGATGGGACAGAGACACAGTCTGATGGGACAGAGACACGTTCAGGACACGTTCAGATGGGTCAGAGACACAGCCTGACGGGAAAGAGACACAGCCTGACGGGACAGAGACACAGCCTGACGGGACAGAGACACAGCCTGATGGGACAGAGACACAGCCTGATGGGAATAGAGGTCGTTTACCTTTGGAGCTACAAACTGGGACACCCTGTTCACCACCCACTTTGGTAAAGAACCTGCAGACAGAGACAATGGTGCCGAGGGTCAGGCTAAGTCAGTTCAGTTTAAACATGAAGCACAGATCGAGTTTACAGAGAGAACATTTGTACAACACACACACACACACACACACACACACACACACACACACACACACACACACACACACACA
>NW_024582962.1:50543-53316 GCF_018398535.1 Haplochromis burtoni | reverse complement strand
ACACACACACACACACACACACACACACACACACACACACACACACACACACACACACACACACACACACACACACACACACACACCACTGACTGTCATCAGTTCTTTTGTTGGATGAAGAAGTTTGTGGACCTTTGACCTACATCTGTCTTGGAATAACCTCAAACCACAGAATCCAGTAAATGGCGTTTCTGCCGCAGGGTCAGATCAAGATCTTCTGATGTTTCTCTCAGAGCGGTAATTTTGGTGTATTTGGCCAGTAGAAGAGGTACTGTATTTAGTACTTCTTCCACTAGCCACAGGTCTCACCTCTGGGGTCCACCTGAGTCAGGTAGTAGAGGGTGGAGCTGGTGGCTCCGTTGGACTGGATCAGGTACCCCGTGAGCAGAGAGACGGCTCGGACGTAATCCTTCTTTGGAGGATATTTCTGAGGTGGACAAAGGAGCAGTCAGTGATTGACTGCACTGTCCACTTGGCATATATAACCTCACACATCACACCTCAGTGTGCATCTGTATACTGATGATACTGTGCTCTATTCTCTGGAGTGGTATTTACAATTAAAACTTTCACCTACTGATCTGAAGTCTGTGATTGATTGTGCAACCATGAATCTGCTGGGGTCTGACTGGGTCCTAGTGATAAAGCTCCCCTATGGAGTCTGCTCTTCTAATAAAATGTTTTTGTGTCTTTATGTTCCATATGTCACTAAATGAGTATAAAACCCACCAAGTCACAGTCAGAGCAGTGAAATACTGACCGGGTGTTTGACCGAGTAGTTGATGATCATGTAGTCGTTGCCGAGTGGAAGCCAAGATCTCATCGTCACAAAGTCTCGGTTTTTCAGCGGGCTCGGGCATTTCCCTTCAAACAGAACACAAACACATCCACAAAGGTTCAGACAGAATCAGATATTTGGCAACTAAAAACCAGCTAACCCTTTTGGACCAGCACAGACTCCAGCTCAACCTAACCTCAGTTTGATCTGAATTAAAAAGCAGAAAGTTAGAGGCCGCCCAGGTCCTTTAGACCTGAGTCTATTAGATAGATATGATACAAACCACTGCAGCGCAGTACCTGTAATACCTACAGCATGTCCTAATCGCTCTAATAGGATATTATGGTCGACAGTATCGAACGCTGCACTGAGGTCTAGCACTGCTATGCAGATGATACCGAGCTCTATCTGTCCATGAAGCCAGATAACACATGGCAATTAGTTAAACTGCAGGAATGTCTTAACCTCCTAAGACCCAAACTCTTCCACAGCATGCATTTTTAATTTCTCTTTGATATTTGGGCATATTGGGACCTGATGAATGTAAAAACAAAGTATTGCCTGATTTGTTTTTTTGTTTTTTTTTTACCTGATTTTTGGGGTGGTTGGCCCGGAAAAGGCCCAACCACAAACATGAGATCCACATGAGGATATTCATTTAAAATTTCAATAGAACAGTGGCAGTATGTCCTCATAAGTGGATATCAGGCCCATGTAGAGCAAAATTTTGTATTTCGGTCTAGACAACCCAAAATGTGATGTCCACATATGTGGACGCCAGGTCCTAGGGGGTTAAAGACATAAAGACCTGGATGGCCGCTAACTTTCTGCTTCTTAATTCAGATCAAACTGAGGTTATTGTACTCGACCCTGAAAAGCCTAGAAATATGGTATCTAACCAGATTCTTACTCTGGATGGCATTACCTTGGCCTCCAGTAATGCTGTGAGGAACCTTGGAGTCATTTTTGACCAGGATATGTCCTTCAATGCACATATTAAACAAATATGTAAGACTGCTTTCTCTCATTTGTACAACATCTCTAAAGTTAGAAATATCCTGTCTCACAGTAATGCTGAAAAACTAGTTCATGCATTTATTACTTCCAGGCTGGACGACTGTAATTCATTATTATCAGGAAGTCCTAAAAGCTCCCTGAAAAGCCTGACAGACACAGTCTCTACTTTTAAGATTAGGCTTCAAACTTTCCTTAGTTATGCTGCAACAGGTGTAGGCTGCTGGGGGAGTCCCACGATGCACTGCGTGTTTCTTCTTCACTCACTATGTGTTAACAGTCCTCTCTGTGCTGAATCATATGTGTTATTAACCTCTGTCTCTCTTCCACAGCATGTCTTTATCCTGTCTTCCTTCTCTCACCCCAACCAATCACAGCAGATGGCCCCGCCCCTCCCTGAGCCTGGTTCTGCCGGAGGTTTCTTCCTGTTAAAAGGGAGTTTTAACAGGAAGTGCTTGCTCATAGGGGGTCATATGATTGTTGGGTTTTTCTCTGTATGTATTACTGTAGGGTCTACCTTACAATATAAAGCAACTTGAGGCGACTGTTGTTGTTTATTTGGTGCTATATAAATAAAATTTAATTGAAATTGAATCAAATCTTTATTATTATTTATTTATCAGCAGCCACTGCGTAGCCACAGCGGGCTGGGGTGATGTGCCCACAGGCTCTGCCGGGAGCCAGCTGCGCCATAGCGGGCCAAGCCCAGGCCCAGAGGCCCGAGATCCCCCCCGTCCCCCCGGAAAAGGCCCAACCGGTCAGAGTATCTTTTATACCTGTCATTTGAGTGTCATGTTAAACCACATCACTGGGTCTCCCTCCAGAGACCTCCAGCTGAACGTCAGCAAGACCAAGGAGCTGGTGGTGGACTTGAGATTGTGTCAGCACAGAGACTACAAGCCCATTATCATCAATGGAGCTCCAGTGGAGAGGGTGCAGTCCTTCAAGTATCTTGGTGTCCACATCTCCTCAGACCTGACA
>NW_024582962.1:48389-49775 GCF_018398535.1 Haplochromis burtoni | reverse complement strand
TGTGTGTTATACTTGTATAACTATGCATGTGACAAATAAAGAACCTTGAACCTTGAACCTCCCTACTTCCACAACATCGATTGCTACTTCCTCTTGTTCCCTTAGGTCTTTGTCCACCATTCACCTTATTGTTCCCTCTGCCTGTCTCACCATTCTGGTGCTGTGCTGAGGTGTTTTATGGCATGTATTACATCACCGCTCAGTAAAGGAACTAACAGGAGTAATATCCCACGTCTGCGTTGACCGTCAGCCTGCCGATGTCATACGTATCGATCATGTTGGTGTCCCACTTCTTCCGGTAGCTGGTGTCATGGAGGACGTCGTACAATGTCTCTGCTGTCACGTCCTTACAGACTATCCTCATCTGAGGCACAGAAAGAGAGAGGGAGAGAGTCAGGCAGAGGTTAGGACCGATCACGCTCAACTCTTACCACCAGTTTCCATGATGGTGTACTGTGACATTTAGATGTGCCATGGGATTGTATTACTTGAACTCTGCAACTGCATGAAATGTTAGAAACATACATATGTTGGGATTGTAGGAGGAAGACGGGGAACCCAGAGGGAACCCACAGTGATAACTCCTAAGAAAAAAGTTCATGACTTTGAGTCACCTGGTGTCCAGGTTTTCCCTGGTAGTGCTATCTTTAAGGGGAGGGTGTGATGACCCATGAAACAGCAGGTGTGCTGTGTTCTACAGGAGCTGATTGGAGTGCTGCATGAGCTACATCCACACTGAGTTTCTTCAGTGGAACAGCCTGTCTTGGAGATTCTTTACACCCTTCAGTGCTTCCCAGCACAGGATTATCCCGTACTCACAGGAGCACGCTGCTCATGATGAAGAAGGGAGGTCTAGCTCAGCTATTGAGGAAGCAAATATAATACAATCTTATTCCCTTGCCACCAATATTCATGGCTAATGTGCAGTCTGAGGAGTAAATGAACTGCATTTGAATGTCACACATTTATGTGACTTCAGGGATACATGTCTAATTGCATTCACAGAGACTCACAGATCTGTTAGCTGATAAAATTCTTAAACTGTTTAAACTTGATTTTAAACCTGTGGGTTAAATTTTAGACTCTTTAACTAACAGGTCTCCGTGGGTGAGAGTCAGCATCTGTTTTTCTAATCAGCTGAATTCTTCTATTGGGTCACCACAGGGATGTTGTCTCTCTCCCCTACCATATATTTTATACACTAATGATTGTCGTAGTACACAGGCTAACAGGCATTGTAAGCCTCCTCCAGGGTGAAGAGTACAGGGAGTGCAGAATTATTAGGAAAGTTGTATTTTTGAGGAATAATTTTATTATTGAACAACAACCATGTTCTCAATGAACCCAAAAAACTCATTAATATCAAAGCTGAATGTTTTTGGAAGT
>NW_024582962.1:39783-40871 GCF_018398535.1 Haplochromis burtoni | reverse complement strand
ACATGGAATACTTGACAGATACATTTAAATAACTAAGATTTTATATTTTATGATTTCAGTTTCACAGTGTCACAACTGCAGTGTTGGGGCAGTGCAAGAGAAACTCTAAAGTTTCTTTTGCGGTTTATGTTACGTCACAGTTTTCTGGTTCTGGCTGATAATAGTTTGATTCCTGCGTTTTCTGAATAAAAGAACCAGCGGCTTCCATTTAGTTTTATTCAAATGGCGCCAAATCACAACAGTGCTGTGTGCTGTAAGGCCAACATCTTAGAATAATCTGCCTCATTCAGAGCTCTCGTGTGGTTTCCTGTTGGGTCTTTTCGGGATAAACCAAAGTGACCTGTTAGCAGAGGAGACACCTGATCAGGTGTTGCTCAGAGGCATCTCAGCAGCTAACCTGAGCAGCTTCACTTTCTCTGCTCTGACCTTATCAGGTGTTCTCAGGTTTCAGTGCTTTAGCATCCGGTTTTATCTCTTTGAACTCATCCAGGCTCAGACCATCTTCAAACTCGGACATCAGTCATCCTAAAGGGAGCTCCACAAGGATCCATCTCAGGTCCTCTGCTCTTTTATAGTTAGACATTTAACATCTGCTCCATTTCTACTGTGATGACACAAAAGATCATCTTCAGCTTCCTTATTTCAGCAGCTTCACCAACTCAGACAGAGGTTTCTAACAAAGCTCAGCTCAGGTTAGAAGATTTCATCGTTCCCACAAAATCTCCAAACAAACTAATCACGTGTTCTTATCTAACACAGTCAACCAATATTATCAGCCCAAGACTTTATTCCTTGCACAGGGACAGAAACTTCATCTGTTAGTAAGGATAATCCCTGATAATCTGAAGGCTGTGATTGGCTCTGATTCTCTGTAATAACCAGACTGCAGTCGTCTCCATTCTCCTCCATGAGGTTACCTGCTGTATTGAGTTTTTAAGTCCATCAGGGTCGTATTTGCAGTTCTGGTGTTTTGTTGGACCTGATGAGTTTCTGCATCACGTGTGAGGCAAACAGAGCTACAGTGGGGCAAAAAAGTATTTAGTCAGCCACCGATTGTGCAAGTTCCCCCACCTAAAATGATGACAGAG
>NW_024582962.1:11595-38363 GCF_018398535.1 Haplochromis burtoni | reverse complement strand
GTACCTCTGGTGCAAATTACTGACCTCTGTCATCATTTTAAGTGGGGGAACTTGCACAATCGGTGGCTGACTAAATACTTTTTTGCCCCACTGTACAAGAGATCACCAGCTAATCCAGATCAGCTCCTCTGTCTGCCTGAAACAAACTGAGCCATCTGAACATTAATCAGACAGACAACCGCCGCCTCCCCCTGTGAATGATTATGTGGAGCAGGTTATTATTAACGTGGAGCTGACCGTTCATGTGGACCACAGGAAGTTTCTCTGTACCATTTCCAGCTCTGCTGCTTTGGTCACTGTTTGCATCATTGTTGCAGCGCAGCCTGAACGATGACAAACCAAAGTGTTCATGTAAAATATTCTCAGCCAGGAAACACCAGACTGTAATTTCCCCCTGTAGGCATGGAGAGATCTGAGCTCCAGATTTCCACCTGTCAGGGTGTCACAGTGGTCATGTGAGATGGTTTGTTACTGTAGGACGTCACTTTTTTCCACTGCTGTAATCGTGCTGGAGCGGCGGTCATTGATATGGTGATGGCAAGCACTGTAAACTCTCCGTGTAACTCAATCAGCGAGACTCCGCTCGCCGTTAATCATTCATAAAGTCCTGAGCGCCGAGGCATTGTGTCTGTCACTCAGTCCGTCTCTCCTGCAGGAAACCTTTCAGCTCACTCAGGAGCTGAGCCAGGGTCTGTAGTTCTACTCACTGCCTTGCTTCACAGCACGTTGGAGACGACGAGCAGAGGTTCATTTACTTCAGATAAAATAAAGACTCCACGATTACAAAGACCTACAAGTTCCCCCCGAGGTCGTGCACATGTCCCCTCCCCCTTGAGGTCATCCACACGTCCCCCTCCACCCATCATCTCCAGCTTTCATCAGCAGGGCGAGGTCATTTATGGTGCTGGAGAGTTTCATTTACTCTTTACAGCCTTCAGCAGCAAGAGATGTGACTCGCAAACGGCAGAGACTCCACAGCCAGTCACATGAGATGACAGAAATCAGCTGAACAGGTAAAACAGCTGTCAGTGCCCAGAATTACCACAGCGCCCTTCAGCTGGTGATAACAGGAGTATCACACCCCCCAACCCCCACATAGATGGGCTTCTGCAGGTCAGACGTGAGGAAGCAGCCTGTGTTTTTGACTGGGCCATGCAGAAAGCTTACATGGAACCATTAACCAGTAACCAGTAAGCATGTCCGTGTTTGAATCCACGTGTGCTAGGAAGACGAATCAGACTGCAGGACAATGTTTTTAATCTCGGTTTTGTCGTTTTCACATGACGGGAAGCTGTGACTTAGGTAAATCAGCAGGTGATCATGTGACCCGTTTGGTCGCTGGCTCCATCAGCAGCTCTGAATTAGTCATGAGGCAGAAGAAGAAGAAATGCCTCGCTGCTTTCCAAAGAGTTTATGAATTATTTACACACAGGAATCATCATCATCACCTCACCATCACCTCTGTGTACTTAGAACAGAGACACTCCTCCTCGCACTCACACTTCCTCCCGTCTGCTCAGAGACTTTCTGTAATTGGTCCTGGGTCACCAGAGAAAAGACGTGAGAGAGAATCACCCAAAGAAGTCCCTTGAATTCACCAAATACCAGCTAAGCGTGTCATCTCGCTGATGTCTTGACTCAGATGCCAGAGGACACCTTTGGTGTAAACAAGACACCAGCAGCGCTAACAAAACACACCAATTACCTGGTCAGGTAACTGGCAAGACTCAGAACTGGAGTTACAGCCAACGGCCAATGACTGTGTCACATTTTAACCACAAGCAAACTTTAAAATGTCTTCAGCTCAGTGAGGTCCATTAACAAGAACTTTCCAATCTTCTTCCACTTATCCAGGTCATGGCCAGGCTGGAGCCTATCACAGAGGTGGGAAACACCTGGATGGGCTGGCAGCTCATCACAGGGCTAACCCAGAGAGAAAGACAACGGTCACACTCGCATTCACTAGTAGGTCTACTTAACTAACTTAGAGTCACCAGGTAACTTCACATGAATGTATTTGGAGTGAGCCTTAATGCTGAATGCTCACTTCACTTCTCTTCCTTAGGTGTGGAAATGCTGGTGTGCACATCCACCTGCACAACACCTGGCTCATTTATCACCATCCATAAGTGTCCTGCAGATTCGCTACAACACTTCCAGCAGCTGAACACGAAACAACAAGACTGTATGCATATTCATCAGATTTACTCTCATTTTTAAGTTACAAAAACATTTTTTATTAAATAACCTTTGTATGTTTTGTGTTCTAATGTACAGCCACATGTGTTGTTTAACCACAGCCAGTCACAGTGCAATGGTAGGGATGGACAAGAGGAGTGAGATGACTGTAAGTACTACAGGAAGGAATGATGGCGGATTCAGGAAACTGAAACAATGAAAGAGGTTATAAATAGAATAAAATGGTGCAAATCTAAAAAGCTTTTGATCAAGAAATACACTTAACTGTTACAGATATTAATTTGATCGAGACTAGATGGCCCGACCAAGTGATATACGCAGCCTTTAACACCTATTGTGGCAGAGTACTTAATCACAGGACAATACCGGCTCAGGTTATTGAGATCATTCAGGACTTCTGGGGGGTATGTTATAACACTTCAAAGGAGAACTTGATAAGTGCGCACAGCCCAAAATAATCAGTGTCCCCATTGGGTGCTGGCGTATGTATAACTGGGGGTGATTTCAGATTAGATCACAAGATTGACTGCTCAACAGGTAAAGAGTAGCAGGTGACCAAGTGACTGGGAGCGGCCGGCCCAGGTTCCAGTGTGATGCACGGCCCTTTGCTGCTGTCAGCTCTGTTCAAGGAGTTACCCACATTCAGTTTCGGTAATACTTTTCTCAAGTGGATCAAAATCATATCCAGTGACCCACCCGTCAGGGGTGCCCTCTTTCACCTGTTTGCCCTTGTTCTCAGGAAGAATCTCCTTCTCCAGCAAGCTATCCGACTTTCCCTCTGCAGAAATCCTCAAATTTAGAGTCGCTCTGACTGAAGCCGAGACCTTTGGTTTCACTCGTCACTGTCCCCATGCTGCATTAGCTGCTCTAGCCTGAGGTAGGGATTCAAACCTTCAGTGGGTTGCTGTAACATCAGAGTTCTGTACCACCCACCCTCACAGAAGTGACTGAGCAAAGCTTTAACCTCCTTCACACTTTTCGCCTTTAACTTCATGGAAAATGTTCTTTGTGTATTTGAAAATGAACCTTCAGGTGTGACTGCATCCATCAGAGTGATCCAGCTGCACACCATGGATCTGGATTCAAAACCGATTCAGTCGTCCTTTATTCATATAGCACCAAATCACAGCAACAGTTGCCCAGAGAAGCTTCATGTTGTAAAAAAACAGACCCTACAAAGGAGCTTCTTGCTGAGGAACCTCTGACTTTCCTCAGCACCAGTTTGCGGCTGCGAGTGGGTTAACAGGCTGAAAGATGAAGGTTACTCTGAGGATCGAAAGAGCCTGTTAGAAACTGTAAAAATACTTAAACATGAACAAACGCTCAAGTTTGGAGTCTTAAAGCACCAAACAAAACTGCACACACTCCATAAAGTGAATGTAGGCAGTCTGGGGGCCCACTGCAGCGTCCAGGACCCAGAGTACTGTGATCCGCCCCTGTTCGCACATCAAACAGTGGCTCCCAAGATCTGATTGGTCGTCAATAAGCTGAAACTGGCTGAGCAGGTTCGGGAGGAGAGCTGGTTAAATGTTTGCAGAGCTGCTGAGGTACCTGCCTCCAGGTACAGGTGACATCTGTCAGGTGGGCAGCATCACACATGAACCGCAACAGGAGTTCTGATGAAGCAGGCCTGTTAACCCTTCTGTTACCCACAATGCACCTGGACCTCTGACAGCTGGCACTTTAATGAGGCTGACGCCCTGTGACAGGTGTAGATTTCACCTGTTTGTACCAAAGTAACACAGATTCACATGTTGCACCACTTCCAGGAACTTTCAGGTGTTTACACTGAGCAACTTCCTGTTTCCACCTTAAAGATAAATCAGTAAAAGTCATCAATCGATTGATCAGTGATCAGATTTCACCGATCATTCGATTGATTGATGGATGTGTTTCTGTGTTTACAGTCCAAGTACCTCATTTACTCCAGTAGCTTCAGCATCAAATCTTTGTGAATCACCATGGTGACCTCAAAACTCCAAAATAAAACAACCAATCAAACTTTCTGAAGAGATGATGACACATGATCAAACCCTGTAGTTAGTGACTAACGGACTAACCAACCCACCGACTAACTGACCGTCTGCGCTAGCCCGTGCAGTTCTCAGAGGAAACTTTCACCATAATGTTTCCAGAGTAACTCTGGGATGAAGTAATGGAGTAAATGTACTCAGTTACTTTGAGTATTGCTTTTATTGTGAAGGAGCGCGGTCTTTTCGCAGTAAAAGCGTCAGCGGTGACGCGGCTCACCTTGAGCTTCTGCACGGTGCTGCTGTCCTCCTCGCGCCCCCACACCGTCACCCCTCCCTTGCTGTAGCGGCTGGTCCAGCCCTCCGTGCTCAGGCACTGCTCTCTGAACGAACAGAAGTCCGAGTCGTCCGGGATTTGCACCGGCATCTCCGATCAGCTGCCCACCGACCTTTGCACCTCACTGCGCCTGCGCGCCGCCCTCACACCACTAACAGGTAGCTGCTGTCCCGGCGGGGGGATGTGAGCGGCAGCGGCTGATGATGCCGCTTTTATCTGCCCCAGCACACAGATAGGACGGAGAGAAAGAGGTCCCACTCTGCTGCTCAAACACTACAATACCCACAAGGCTCGGCGAGGGCGGGGCCCATTGAGCACCTGCTGGACAGGTGAAGGCACAGTTGAAGTAGTCCAGGTGGAAGGTTCACCAATGAGATGGAGGACAGAAACACCAACAGGAGATGCACAAATACGACTTTTACACGGACACAAAGACACAGAGAAGCTATAAACCAACAAAAAGAGGTAAACACACAAACACGCACACATTTGGAGATTTCACCCCGGCATCCGATGGGTGTGGCGGGGTGAAATCTCAATGGTAACTAAGATGTGATTGTCTGTGTGTCTTCCTCCTCCTGCCTGCGAGGAGCTGCAGGAATCAGAGCGGAGGGAGTCATCTGTCTTCGCGCATCACCTTTGAGGCCCTGCAGCGTGCTGCCTTCACGTTCCTTTGGAAATGTGAGCTTCCCCGGCCGCAGAGAGCTACCTGAATCTCTCTCATCTGAGCTCTAGATTAGCTTTAGATTAAAAACACAAGTCAGCGTTTCTGCCTGTCACCTGGTACAGCAGATAGACAGTGAGACGGTGTAATTTGGTTGAAAGAAAATAGTTCCTACATAAAACTGTTTGCCCTGACCCCCTGATGGAGCTGCTGAGGCTTCAGTATTTATTTTTGGGAGTCAGCTCCATCACGCTGAAGTAAAGGCAGGCATCTCCCGAAAGGTGGAGAGACAGAGGGCTGAAATATGTCTGAGCGCTTCCTTTAATGCTGACTGTTTGATTTCCAGAGGCTCTTGAAGGCATCGATAACTGATACCTGTTCTCCAGGTGAAGCAGTGGGCGGAGCAAAGTGTGTGCGTGTGAGTCAGATCAGGTGTTATTTTCCATCATGTAACTGAGTCTGTAATGAAGGTCAGAGAGGAGGAGGAAGAGGAGGAGTAAAGTGTGATGAAGGTCAGAGTGTCATGTTCAGGTGCTGCCTGATCTGTCAGTGAAACAGATTACCTGGATAAGTGAGTGTGCCCCCTGCTGACAGTGCACTGAAACCTGCAGGACTTGGCTCCAACCTTTAACTTCTGCACTTTGATTTTCCAGTTCAGGGGTCATTTCCACTGTAACGAACTCAGTGCTGGACTGTCTCTGAAAATGCTTCTTTTGGGTTTGCTGTGGTTTCTCCAGCTGTTTCCAGCTGCTGTGCTTTGTGCTGTACAAACTAAAGCTGCGTGTGATCTCATGTGGTGCTGTCTGTTCAGAGCAGCGTGCTGCATACGTGCACAGGCTTGGCAGATGACGCAAGTTTATTTTAAAACGATGAGACCCAAATTTCATCCATCCATCTTCTTCTGCTTATCTGGGTCGCGGGGACGCTGCCAGATCGCCACCTCCTCCAGCTTGTCTGGGGGAACGCCAAGGCTAGCCGACAGATACAATCTCTCCAGCGTGTCCTGGTCTGCCCCGGGGCCTTGCTGGGGACCACCCAAATTTCATTGGCAATTAAAACCATTCATGTACTTTCAACAGCATCAGGTCTCCTTCTTAACACCAATAAATGTGAATTAATGCAAATTAAATATTGTTCAGATATTATTGTTCCTGTTAAGAATGAGATTTCATGCTTTGGTACAAGCAGTATGGTGGCACGGTGGTTGGCACTGTTGCCGCAAAGCAAGAATGTCCTGAGCTCAATTCCACCATCAGGCCGGGGTCTTTCTGTGTGGAGTTTGCATGTTCTCCCCGTGTTTGGTGTTTGCATGGATTCCCTCTGGGTACTCCGGCTTCCTCCCACTGTTCATTTCACATTTAAGGTTGGCTGGATTCAACAATTATTGAGCTTCCTACAAGTATGTGTGATGTCATCCTCTTCGTATCCTTTCTAAAATCGCAGGTTTAAATTAATTTCTTGTCTGTAATTATGATGTTGACAAAATATATTTTAAGCTTTCAGGTTTTCATCATCAGGTCTTCTTATTCTGGTCGCTCATGTAAATCATAACTCCTCCCATCATCACGATTTCTTCTGGAACAACAAGCAAAAATCACAATTCTGTGACTCCTGGTTCTGAAACACTCCTTGTGATAGACTGTTATAGACCGTTATGTGTTTAATTATTGAAAATTAAAGAACACCTCGTCACCTTCCTGTAACTCCTGGGAACATGTCTTTGGTGTGTCTCATCTAAAATCAGTGTTTCATCACGGGCCCAGACTGGATGAGCACCACCCTCCTGCTCTGCTGTAGGTGAAGCGGTCAGAGCTCTGTTCCTGGACCATCCTGTTCCTAACCATATACAGTCTTCTGTTGGAATCACCTCATCTCTGCTATTAACTGGAAGAAGGACGTGTCCTTTAAACGTGTCCACAGGTGTGTCCTACCAAAGGTGTCCTTAAAACTGCTATAAAACGTGACTCTCAGGGGTTTTGGAACGACGTCTTATCTGGACCACATTAGGACAGCAGCATAAACTCGTCTCTATCTTCCATGTCCTCACTGTCATGATGGAAATGCACAACTATACTGACACTATCAAACTTTCTGCTCTTGTCCTTTTGTCAAATAAAGCTTTTTTTTTTTTTAAGTGAGTGTGTCACGTGCTTCAGAGCTGCAGACTTCACACTGATTCAGCTTCAGAGCTGTGAGCCTGTGCTGCCCCCTGCTGCCTGCTGCCTGCTATTGCTGAGTGTGGCTTTACTTTGTTTCTATTAGATTTAAGAGAGTTCTGTTGCAGTGCTTCCAGTTTAGTGACTTATTAATTAAAATTATATTTTATTTTATTTCATGTATTCAGTAAAGGAAATACCAACTTTTAGAATAAATGTGTGTGTGTGTGTGTGTGTGTGTTTTAAGGTCAGGTCTGAGCTGAACGGTTTGAACTTTATAACACAATCAGACATTTTTATGTTTGTTTACACATGCTGATAAGAGGATGAGGTGTGGTGTAATAACACATGTGTCTTTGCAGATTCTTAGTTTATAACAGACTCGTTTTCCTTAATGATTGGTTATTGGAAAACATAAACATTTGAAATTTATGTTTTAGCTGTGTTGTACTCAGAATTATTGCTTCAATCAATCACCCAGTGCATCATGGGAATCCCCAGCAGCCTACACCTACTGCAGCATAACTAAGGGAGGATTCAGGGTCACCTGATCCAGCCCTAACTATATGCTTTAGCAAAAAGGAAAGTTTGAAGCCTAATCTTGAAAGTAGAGATAGTGTCTGTCTCCTGAATCCAAACTGGAAGCTGGTTCCACAGAAGAGGGGCCTGAAAACTGAAGGCTCTGCCTCCCATTCTACTTTTAAATACTCTAGGAACAACAAGTAGGCCTGCAGAGCGAGAGCGAAGTGCTCTAATAGGGTGATATGGTACTACAAGGTCATTAAGATAAGATGGGGCCTGATTATTTAAGACCTTGTATGTGAGGAGCAGGATTTTGAATTCTGGATTTAACAGGAAGCCAATGAAGGGAAGCCAAAACAGGAGAAATCTGCTCTCTCTTTCTAGTCCCTGTCAGGACTCTTGCTGCAGCATTTTGGATTAACTGAAGGCTTTTCAGGGAGTTTTTAGGATGCCTGGGTCGTTGACCCAGAGTTTTGAGTTTATTATATTATTTATCATTTGTAGTCTTTGGTTTCTTAGAGTTCTATCTTATGGTTTATGTCTCTGTGTCTCCCTGGTCCCACGTCTCTGTTGCCTGTGAGTCTGTGTCTGTAAGTTCAGTCTGTGTTATGTTTCCTGTTTTACTTTGAAAGTCCTTGTCTCATGTAAATGCGTCTGGTTGTGCCCCAGCTGTGTTTCCCTCCTGTTACCAATTCCCTGATCGCTCCCTCTGTGTATTTAAGCCCTTTGTTTCAGTTTGTCCATGTCGTGATCTACCCTTATTTTGCTGTGTGTTCTGTCTGTGTAAAGTTTACCTTGTAGTCTCAGTTTTGTTACTGTTTTGGAGTTCAGCATTAAAGCTGTATTTAAGTTCACCTTTGGTTTCTGTGAGTCTGCATTTTGGGTCCTTCATGTCACCACTCCTGCCTGCACACAGCCTTCCCATAACACAGTTATCCAGCCTGGAAGTAATAAATGCATGAACTAGTTTTTCAGCGTCACTCTGAGACAGGATATTTCTAATTTTAGAGATGTTGCACAAATGGAAGAAAGCAGTCTTACATATTTGTTTAATATGTGGATTGAAGGACATGTCCTGGTCAAAAATGACTCCAAGGTTCCTCACAGTGTTACTGGAGGCCAAGGTAATGCCATCCAGAGTAAGAATCTGGTTAGATACCATATTTCTAAGATTTTTACTGTGAATATTAGAGATAGTCTCATGGTCCTCACGTCTTCTCTGGTGTTCTCTTTGTGGTTCTTGCTCCCTCTTCACTCCTCCCCCAGCAGGGTGGCGCTCCTCCTCAGCAGACCTTCCTGGACCCCTGCCTGTTTCCTGTGGGCCCTGTTTGGATGAGCATGAGTGAGTTTCTGCGTGGGACTGGACTGAGAGTGTGTCAGTCACAGACTGTGTGTAGAGGAGTGTGAACGAGTTAGCCTTGCCCTGTACTTTTACCCTGGAGTCCCAGTCCCTTCGTCACAGTACATATGTATATATGTCACCTGGTGTTGTAAATAAACTCGCCTTTAATGGCACAATTCGGTCCTAGCCGTCTGAGACAGGTTATCATATTTAAGATCTGAAGCATTAATTAATGGCAGGACTTCTTTGAGCAGTTTTGTAGGAATGGGGTCTAAAAGACACGTTGATGGTTTGGAGGAAGTAATTATTGAAGTTAACTCAGAAAGATCAATTGGAGAAAAAGAGTCTAACTTAACATCAATGGTACTAAGAGTAGCTGTAGATAATATTACATCTGTGGGATGATTATTGGTAATTTTTTCTCTAATGATAAAAATTTTATTTGTGAAGAAGTTCATGAAGTCATTACTAGTTAACGTTAAAGGGATGGTTGGCTCAAAGAGCTCTGACTGTTTTGTCAGCCTGGCTACAGTGCTGAAGAGAAACCTGGGGTTGTTCTTATTTTCTTCAATCAGTGATGAATAGTAAGATGTTCTGGCTTTGGGAGGGCTTTCTTATAAAGCAGCAAACTATTTCTCCAGGCTAAATGATGATCCTCTAAATTTGTGACACGCCATTTCCTCTCCAGATTACGAGTCATCTGCTTTAGGGTACGTGTTTGAGAATTATACCACGGAGTCAGGTACTTCTGATTAGAGACCTTAGTTTTCACAGGAGCTACAGTATCCAGAGTCGTACGTAGTGAGGAGGTGAAATTATTAACAAGATAATCGACCTCTGTTGGGGTAGCGTTCAGATAGCTGCTCTGCTCTGTGTTGGTACAGGGCATTGAAGATGATAACAGTGGGTGGATTATATTCTTAAACTTAGTTACAGCGCTTTCAGAAAGACATCTACTGTGATAAAGTCTACTCTCCACCGCTGTGTAATCAATTATTGTAAATGTAAATGTTATCAGGAAATGATCAGACAGGAGAGGGTTTTCAGGAAACACTGTTAAATGTTCAGTTTCTATGCCATATGTTAAAACAAGATCTAGAGTGTGATTAAAGTGGTGGGTGGGTTCTTTTACATTTTGAGAGAAGCCAATTGAGTCTAATAACAGATTAAATGCCATGTTGAGGCTGTCATTTTTAGCATCTACATGGATGCTAAAATCACCCACAATAATTATTTTATCTGAGCTCAGAACTAAATCAGATATAAAGTCTGAGAAATCAGATGGATTTTTGATTCATTTAAACAACATAATCATCCTGCTGTAACCAGGTTTCTGTAAATCAATTTGTTGATCAATTATTAAGTCATGCACTAACAGAGACTTGGAAGAGAGAGACCTAATATTTAATAATCCACATTTCCTGATTTATTTAAAAGCAGCTCGTCATCACTGTGCCACCACGAGAGGAGAGCAGAGACAGGAGCCTGCTTATCTTTGTTTGGTCTCCAGTTTGAGCCTAAAACTCATTTCATGTTTATTTATAATAAGCCCTCTTCTCCTGTCTTCTTCCAATAATAATAATCTGAGTAATAAAATAAATAAATCAAATACAAAGACTAACAGGAGGAGCGTGTAAGTCTGTGTTTTTACCGATAATAAACCTTTGTCTCTGATGAAAACACTGAGCGCGATCCGCAGCCTTCACATTGAAACCTTCTCTGTGTTACATAGCAAACATGGACAGAAACATGTAGACTACTTCCTGTGAGGCCAAACTGAGCCTGTGTGTTAATTAAAGCCTTTATCAGCCTCCTCCTCCTCACGTTTTGAGGACAGACAAAAAGTCATGCTGTGATCTGAAACTGGTTTGAAGCACATGAGAACATGTGGAGGTACCTTTGGAGGTCAGATGACAGATACACTGGATAATATTTCCCTAGAAATCCAACGAAAGGTATCAGTTTAAAACTTATTTCATATATTTATTGTCTTTAAAGTGTTTTCATGTCTTTTAATCCTTATTTGAATGAATGCTTTACTTCACGGAGGTGTTTCTAACAGACAGGAAGCAGTGAAGCCGATCTATGGTGAACGTCATCACTCAGGTGTTTGCAGGTGTTTGGTGGTCCTCTGTGTGAGTCCTCGTTGATGCCTTGATGCGCTCAGTGGGACGGACAGCACGCTGAAAGTCAGACCGGTGAGCCGCTTTTATTCTGAAAACCCGGAATGCTTTTATTTTGTAGAGCAGAAAGCGGATGTCCTGTGTGTGTGTGTTGATCGAGTTCGTGAGCTGCAGTACATCAACAGGTGAGAGAGACGGCGCGCGCTCAAAGGAAACGGAGAGGTGTGAAGGCGAAAGGATGGAAGGTGAGGAGGTGTCAGGGGAGGAGGTGTCAGGGGGTTCCGCTCCTCTCTAAGCGGAGGACAGCAGAGGGTAGCAGACCTGCGGAGGAGGAGGTCCGCTACTTTCCGGAAAAACAGTCCGTGATTTGTTTCCGCCTGCTCGCGTTAATGATCGACCAGGCTTCGGTTAATCGACGCGCCGAGCAGAGTCATAGGAGTTGAATCAAACACCGCGCTCAGATCTAACGACGCTGTTATCTTCAGTATCCAGTCATCAGTTACATCGCTGTTCATTGTTATGATTAAACACACAGGTCAGGTCATACACTGTTCTTCCACCATCCTCTCAGAGTAACACACTGATGGTTTCAACACATTTATAGTTTCATTCAATCTCTGTCAAACCTTGTATGACTTATTTATTGTGTTATTTCAATCACTTTCATGTTGTAGCTCTTTCCTTAGAGTCCAGACTTTCTCCTTAAATTAAACACTTTGGTAATATCAGCAGGTTTAGTCTACAAATGATGGGGTTGATTTAGCCCTCTGCCCATGGACTTCAGTTCTGTTACCATTTTGCCACATGAATCTTATTTTCGTAATAACTTAATTTTGTGCATCTCCTGCCTGATGTGCTTCGGCAGACGTGTGTGTTTCAGGTGTTTGCTGAGTCCCGTGCTGCGGAGTCCTCTGCTGTCCCCGCGGTCCTCGATGAAGATCCATGAAGGTAATTTGTGTTTCTTCTTTGTGGCGTCGCTTTAAGCAGCTGGACACGGTCACGGCTCAGCGACATCAGCAGTGACATATCTGTGACGCCTGTCACAGACACTCACAGCAGTTTCCTGAGTGATTCACTCACTCCGCTTGAAGTCTGCTCTCTGATTGGACGGTTTCTGTCAGCGGTGACGTGACTCTGTGGCCGGTCGTTGTCACTGTGGACCCAAAGAGGCGACTGGACGTGCCTGACAGGAGAGTGTGACCGCAGACTCCGAGGTCAGGCTGAGACACGATCCACCCACGCTGAGTCTGAGTCGAGCTGACATCACCTGAGCTGCTGGAACAACAATAGCAACCAGTGCATCCTCCCCTCCTCCCCCATCCTCCCCTCTCCCTGAGGTCACCTTGCAGCCTGAGAGCGTTCACACCAAACCTAAAACTTTGTTAGAGTCAGTCATTGGACATTGAAGTTTACTGAGCATGAAGCATCGGATCAGTTTTCCTCACTGTGTGAAGGAAGTGTGGCAGAAGCGACAGGAACCCTGGATCTGCTGCTGATGTAGAGGTCCGTCCCAGGAAGCTCACAGGTAGACGTTGTCAGCTGAGTGAAACCTCTCGCTGAACGATCGGATCGGTGAGGACCGACAAGGCCTGTCTGTGTCATGTTTCACTCTCAGGTTTGTCATAGTTGCTGTGATTTAATATTAAGGCGTGTTCTAATCCCGGCTTGGAATGTGCACGGCTCTGAAAGCTTTGAAGGTACGAAGCGTACGAGCTCTGGACTCTGAGCAGCGTGTTTGCTCTGCAGGTGGTGAATGCCTGAAGTGTCACGTCACTTTTAAGCCATTCTTTTCCTGCAGCACACCCGAATCCGTCAGCCGATCAGCTGACCGAATCCGGCCCCGCAGCATTCCTCGCCCACATTTCCGAGGATGTTATGAGCAGGATAAGCCGCTCCCGCCCTGCACACTCACCCAAACACGCCGCTGTGAATCCCGTCAGCCTGCCGGGCTGCGGCACGAAAACATCTTCCTGTTTATTCCCACTGACACGCTGGTCATCAGGCTGAAGCTCGGGCTGAGAAGGTGTGAACCTGCGCCGCACACCAACTCTGTGGGATAATAAACTGAAGTGAAAGCTTTGAGTGAGAGGCGCTTTCTGTCAGCTGTTCCTGCCCTTGTACCTGGATGATGTCACTGAGGAAGGACGATGGGATGGTGTGCGCTACGAGGTGAGTCCACCGTTCCCTCTCGGTTCCCCGGGTATCCTGACGTCAGAGATCAGGGCGGTCGGTTACCAGCCCGCTGACTGAACATGGCTTTCTTGATCCAGGCATGAGGGCGCTCACCTGAAAGTTGGCGGAATCTGACCAATCACAGTTATGTTAGGAGAAGAATAAAGTATAAAACCAAGACGACTCAGAGGTCAGTGTCAGCAGCTCTGCATCAGTGTGTGTGTTAATAAAGTTTGAAGCCTGGACAGGAAACCATCCATCATTCAGGCATTTTATAAAATAAATGTCTGTAAAGTCAGTAACCGTTAGAAACGCGGCACGTGTGCGTGTGAGGGCCGAATCGCATGTTAAAGGTTATGAAACAGAAACTGAACCCAAAACGAATCGCATCAAAGTTGTGACTGAGAATGAACATTTGTCACTCGGAGTCACACAGACTTCAGACCTGCTGCTGTCGACGCTCTGAGGGATCCTTAGGAACGGGGACGTTGTTTTCCTGAGATCTGATTGGCTGGTGGGTGGGGATTTCATACCTGCTGATCGCTAATCTGGAGCAGGTTCGGTTCACAGCATCAGTTTATTTTTTTTAACCCCCTTCACAGAAACCTGGAGTTACCGGGGTTACCTGGATCAGGTGAAGTCCTGCTATGTGCTGCAGACCTCAGATCTGACTCTCTGTTTCTAAACGTATCCCCCTTACTGTCAGCCTGCTGCTCCTTGTCACCCCACCCGGCCTGCCGTGTTTGCACTGCCCTCTAGTGACGTCTGGAAGGGGGCGGGGCTAAAGCAGCTTCTTTCACACACAGGATGAAGCAGTATCAGATACAGAAGGATTATTCTGAACTGCGAGTCAGGCAAAGCTGCTCTGTTAGAGTCTGGATGTGCAGTTCACTCACAATACAGGATAAAGTCTTTATGTTTGGGGTGGTGTTCACTTCCTGTCAGGGTCAGAGGTCAGAGAGAACCTAAATGTAAACCCTGTTTGTTCTCAGAGAATCTGAGTGATCCCTGTGAGGAGGAGGAGGACCCACAGCACTTTGTCTCCTGTGAGAGGGAAACTTCAGCCTCTGCTGCCTGAAGCTCTGCTGCATGGACCCCACCGTGTTTCATCAACATGTCCTCTGATTGGTCCTTCCCTTCAGTCTGAAGATCTGTCAGCCAATCAGTTTCTGTCTGGGTGAGCGCCACTTCCTCTCCCCACCAGCTGCTGCAGTCACTCAGCTTACTCAGCAGCACGAGTGTGTGTGTTGTCCTGTGTGAGCCCTCCCACCTTCTTTTCCACTCCCATCCCCCTTCCTCACACACGGCCTGTGTGTGTGAGTCAGTGGAGAAAGTTACACTCTCTGTGTGTGTGTCTGTCTGTGTGTTGTCTTTGCAGTAGACTTTGCTTCAGTGCGGCGGGGGAGAGGAGTGAGCGAGGACGCTGCAGCTGGGTGAGGATCGGAGCTGAGGGGATCGCAGCGTTTCGGGGTTAAAGGTGAGCGTGTGCTTCCTTCAGTTTGTCCCCGCCTGCATAAAAATAGCTCTGACCCGGTTCAGACCCGGTCTGAGGGTTTTAGGTGATCAGGATTATTTGTGAATCATCGGTTTTCTACAGAGGGTGAAGGAGTTTACCATCAGAGGCAGTGCTTTGGGGCTGTTTAGACTGAGGATTTTAAATCTCAGTTATCCCCTCTGTGGGTCACCGTGCCCCCCCCAGATGTTCCAGCCGTGGTGGTGGGGAGGGGGGGGGGGTGGACACTTCCTGAGTATTTGTGAAGGCTCTCAGTCATCCAGGTCATCGCAGTCTAAGGAGCTCGGGGAGAAAAGTGTCTGGACTTCTTAAGTTTGCTTAAAGACGTTTCACCTCTCAAGGAAACTGAAAGACGTGCAGACACACTTCCTCAGTCATTTATTCAGTGTGTGTGTGTGCTGGAAAATCTTTTTCTTCAGTTTCTGTCGTCTGTAGTTCAGAGTTATCTTTATTAGTTATTATTAGTTATTGATGATCTATATTGATTAACAGTGGTGTAGTACACTAGTTTAAATGACGTGTAGGTGCCCTGTGTTTGTACGGCGACTGCAACCGTCTCTGTGCTTTTCTTCCTGCGAATGATGATGCTGTGTGTGAGCAGAGTGCTGATTGGTTGAAAACTCTCCTTCCAGCTGAAGTTGTTCTTTGGCGACCTGGTTGTTTGTGTCAGGCTGAGGACGTCTGTGTGAGTCTTTGTCATTTGCTGTTATTTCCCATGGAGACAGCGTGCCGTCCTCTCAGTCATCAGGGAATGTAAAGTCTGCAAGCTCCAGAGCAGACTGATGACAGCAAAGATGCTCAGACATGTAATGAAATACCTGACAGTCTGTTTCTTTCACAGCCGTCTCCATCATGGAAGTGCCCAGGAGGCTGTCCTTCCCACTGGTTCTCCCTAAACCAGCCTCGTCTGCTCGGTCTCCTCTGGGAGCTGCAGGTCAGACAGCTGGAAGCAGCAAAGATCAAACTGGAGGGGAAAAGTTAATCTCAGAGGAGAAGACGCCTGAGTCAGGGGTGATTGTAGTGGTGGAGGCGCCACCTGAAGATGGAAAAGCTGCTCGGCGATTCTCCTCTCAGGACAGTTTCTCAGAGGAGAGCTCGTTATCAGAGGAGAGGCTGGAAGAGGAGGCCAGAGAGGCCCAGAGGAGGGCCGAGGAGGAGGAGGCAGCAGCCAAGGAGAGGGCGGCCCAGAGGCAACAACTGGCCATCCAAGAGCTTGTGGAGTCTGAGAGGAGCTACCTGCGCCTGCTGCAGCTCAGCACCGTGACCATCAGGAGCAACCTGCAGCAGCAGCTACAGGTAGGACCTAGGAACACACCTGCCCATCGAAGCAGGAAGCAGGGGGAGGGGCCAAACTGCTTGTTTCAGACGGAGGGCGACCCTAGGGCCTGCACTGAGCCCTGGGATCAGACACAGAAGGATTATTATCGACTGTGAATCATGCAGAGCTGCTTCAGCTTTATTTATATAGCACCAAATCACAACAGCAGTGGCCTCAATGTGCTTTATATTGTAAGCTAAATAATGATAATATATAATAATACAGAGAACACCCCAACAAGGACGTCTGAGAACAAACACTTGTTCATAGAGCTCATCCAGCTGGGGAGGAAGAAGGGCTGAGGGAGGGGACAGAGATTAATAATAAGCAGTGAATAAATGCAGGGGGGTGTATACAGTCACAGTGACAAACTCTGATAGTGACAATACAAAGAAGCAAAAAGAAAGTGGCTGAACTTAAAGCTGCTGCTCACCTGTGCAGCAGGTGAAGGTTTTAGCATCCTGCGCCCTCTCAGTGGCTTCTTATCACCTGCTTTTCATTATGCCTGTTCTGTTGCTTAGTACTGCTAAATGACAGCTTATTATCACTGTGCTAATGAAATGAGGCCTCATAAAACATAATGAAATCAGGCTTTATGGGCAAGAAGAGCTGAGCTGTGGAAACACAGCAAGAGAGCAGGGTGAAGGCGTGAGTGAATGGCGGCTCTGTGAGACAGATGAGCCGCTGGATTGTGCATTGTTCAGCCTCCCAGCGCCCAGCGCCCCCGTCTTTCCAGCATGAGCACAGATCCACCTTTATTATCAAAGGTCAGCCAAGCTCTGATGCTGCTGCAGCACATCGCCATCACTTTTTCAGCGTTCCTCAGATGTTTTTATATACTCAAAATACATGAACACCATGTGTTATAATGGATAATTTGGGTTATAATGGGAGCGTATGGGTTGTAATGGGGTACCTTCAGACTTTGGGGTTAAAGAAGTGTCTGATATCAGGTAAAAACCTTTATTTTCTGTCTCCCCTCCACCTGCTCTGACTGAAGCCGCCTCCAGCTGGACTGGACAGCATGTTTCTGCACATCGAGGAGGTGATCGATGTATCGAGCCGTCTCCTGAGCCTGCTGGACCAGAAGCAGCTTCAGTTTGGAGAGCCTGACTTCCCGCAGAGTCTCTGTAAGCGACCTGACACCAGACCTTTACTTTGATGTGTCACCCTCACAGCTTCAGTCTTTCTGTCGTTGTAAACAGGAAGTCAAACAGGAAGTGGTTGTTCTTTGTTGTTTTTCTGACTCTTATCCTTTTTCTTTATTGACACAAATTTAAAGATGGAGTATTGTGATTCAGCTCAGGTGAGTTCCTGAATCACACAGGTGTCACCTCTTTGTTTTTGTTCCGGGGAAGACTCTTCTTCACAGACCAGCTCAGCATGTAAAGTCCACCTTAAAGTCAGACACTGTGGCGCTCTGACGTCTGATAAGCTGATGTTTCTCTAACTTCTCACAGTTTTTGTTGGATGAACACGAGATGATCATCATCGAGAAACCCGGGAGGTAGACAGTGAAAATGATGATTGTCATCGCTCTTTACTCGGCACAGCCGTTTCCCGTGATGAACGTTAAAACTTCCTTTCTGCTGCTTCTTGTAAAGGAGTAAAGGTGTGTTTTCCTTCGCTGACAGGTGACTCGTTTCTCAGCCTGTCATCAGAGATGGAAGCCGCCTATAAGGAGTACCTGGCGCACTACAATCATGTGACGGAGGTGGAGAACAGCTACAAACAGAAGGAGGCTCTGTGGAACGAGGTTGTCAGAGTCATCAAGGCTGCGGCGTAAGTTTACGGTGCCTCGTCTCGCCTTGGACAGGAAGTGCTCAGAGCCGAGGAGCTGACTGATGAGTCTTGTGTCTCTCTTCACCTGCAGGCCTGACGTCAATGCCACGTCGCTGAGCTTCTTTTTGGTGATGCCCGTGCAGCGGATTGCCCGCTACCCCCTGCTGCTGCAGACCATCCAGAAGCACACCGACGCCTCCCACCCGGCCTACGCCCTGCTGGAGCAGACCGCTCACACCTCTGTTGCCTTAAACTGTCGCATCAACGAATACAAGCGCTTCCGGGAAGTCGGTGAGGAGCGTGACTAATGGGGCCGGATGTTGGCGTGAGAAAGCAGAAGGTTTTAACTGTCACTCGTGTTTTCTAGCTGACAAATACAGGAAGACGGAAATGCTGACCATCAAGGACAAGATCGTCCGCCTCAACACCCACAGCATTGCCAAGAAGACCGCCAGGCTCGGTCAGCAGATCAAACACGAGGCCGGACTCAAACCTAAGGTAGGCTGAACCCTGAGCCTCATCCACAGGAAGCTCCGCCCACATGTTTGTGAGGAGCAGCCAATCAGCAGAATGCTGTCTTAAAGGAGGAGGAGCTAAAATAGCTTGTGTCAGACAGCACCAGGATGACGCACAGAAGGATTACTGTGAACTGTGGATCATGCAGTGCTGCTCTGGTGGAGTCCAGGAGTGAGAACAGCAGGTTACAGCTCATGCAAAGCCTCCGTCAATCATACACTGTAATCATACGTGTGGAAGGATCAGCAGGGGGAGCAGGCTGCAGACAGGAAGTGTCTGATCAGACCTCCCACTCTCCCCTGGCCACTGCTGTGTTCACAGTGGGTGTGAACGTCCGAGCCAGAGTGACTGTACGGCACACGTCCTCCATGAGTATAAAAATTACAATCGATGTCTCGCAGTAAGTTACTGTCAGGTTTGTTGGCGCTGGACTCTGAACTGTGGAATCAGACAAGTGGGTTTATTTACAACACCGGTGATGTGTACATGTATAGAGTGAGGCAGGGAGAAGGGGGCTGGGAAAAAGGGGAACGCACGCTCAGTCCAAATCCAGAGTCCACACCGTGCTCACTCTCACTCACGCTCATCTGGGAAGGGTCCAGAGACGGATTGTACAAGGGAGATGGAGATAGACATCAGAGCTAGGCTCGGGGAGATCAGCATCAGTCTGAGCCGGGCTACACTAACATGCATTTGCGTTGGTGTGAAGCTCAGGTGACCACTGGCAGGTCTGATCGACCAAATGCTGTTAGGTGGAAGCACAGCTGTGGACTAGGGAGAGTGGAAGGTCTGATCAGACACTTCCTGTCTGCAGCCTGCTCCCCCTGCTGATCTTTCCACATGTATCATTACAGTGTATGATTGACTGAGGCTTTGCATGAGCTGTAACCTGCTGTTTTCACTCCTGGACTCCACCAGAGCAGCTTTGCATGATCCACAGTTCACAGTAATCCTTCTGTGCGTCATCCCGGTGCTCCTCCTATAAGACAAATGTCTTCTGATTGGCTGCGCCTCACAAACAGCAGGTCTTCTCTGAACCTCTGGCTCCTACTGACACTGACCCCATTACTACACGTTTTAAAGCAGTGTGTCACACAGCTAGTTTATGTAGCGCAGCAGTGTGTGAGCTCAGAGCATCTCTTTAGATCGGCGTGTTGGATGTCTTGCAGCTGGTGGACGAGGAATTTGATGCCCTGGAAGGATTCTTCTATGTTTTGGAAAACGGCATCCTGGAGCTGCTGGAGAACGTGGAGATGTACCTGCAGCACCTCCAGGTAAACTCATGCTCACACTTTGTCTTGGCTCTCGACTTCAAAGCTTTAGTGGACTTTATTGACTAAAACTTCAAACCTGAATAAACTCATTTGTAAAACATAAATTTGCAGCAGTCACTGTTTCACGCTGTGACTCACGGTCACGGTATAATTACAGATGTGCAGTCATGAGTTTGTGAGTCTCTGTCAGGAGGCCACACACATGCTTGTGTACCTTTCTGTTTTCCTCATTCTGTCCTTCACACCAACACTCAGCTCTTTGTATCTCTCTGCTGTTTAGCTTGTTTAGACGTTAGCGAAGACGACCCGCCCACATCTCCTGCTCTCCATCTGCAGCACAAACACCGACTTTAAGAAATGCTCAGAAACGTTTCTTTGCTTCAGCTTCACTCTGATGTGTTTGATTGTACATGTTTGGTTTGTAAAATAACGTGCTGAGGGCGGCGAGTCGTGTTTGGACAGCCAAGCGCTCAGCTGTGTGTGGTTGCTCTGCAGGGCTTCCTGTCCTGCCGCACGGAGGACTTTGACTTGGACATGGATGGAGAAAAGGCACCGATCTGCTACAAAGAGATCACGACGGCGCTCCGACAGTGGATCCTCCCGATGTTTGTGAGTGATTAACTCTGAGAACGGTGCTGCGGTCTTTACAGGTGCAGGAAATGTCGCAGCACTGCATCCTGTTGGCTCGTGTCCAGTTAAGAGGACAGGATGAGCTGCGATTACAGACACAGCACCAAACTTTACAGATTACATCACAGACTTCTCTCTGTGTAAACAGTTTCTGATTGGTGGATGGTGTGCATCCTGCATCCCACCTCCGATCTCTGCACACGCTCAGAACATGATCAGAGATCAGACACAGGCCGCTGTGTCTCTGAGCGCCTGCAGAGGTGGACATGCATATTTTGCCCCCTGTGAAAGGATGATGCAGTGAACGACGGTCTGCTGATGTCGATCTGTTCTTTGTTCCTTCTTCCAGGAGAAGAGGATGAGGAAGCTGATCCACCAGCCGCTCTGCGCTCTCCGGGACCTCCTGGTGGGCCCGAGGAACCTAATCAGGAAGAGACTCGACAAGCTGCTCGACTACGAGGTGATCGAAGGAAAACCCAACCTGAGCTACGAGGAGCAGGCTGTGGCCAACACGTACAGGTGGGAACTGGTTTCTGATGGTTCCTGATGGTTGGAGCTGTGAGTGACCTCGGATGATCTGATATCCTCGTGTTGGTGTTGTTCCCAGACCATCATGAAAATGTTGTTCCAGGTTCAACATTGCAAGTGACCAATCACATTGTTGTGACGTTATTCTTTTGCGCGCCAAGCCATTCGTGCATTTATGAAATTCCAATGTTGCAAGGACAATATCAGTTCTGCTCACTGTTTATTAAAGGGTTGCGGTTAGGGTTAGGGTAGGGTCCGTTGATCGGCGGACAGAGGCGGTTTCTCGCAGCTTAAGTACAGTTTTTTGTTTTACGCCGGTTTTTCCCGAAGTCGCAAAAGTATGACGTCACAACATTCTGATTGGTCACTTGCGATGTTGATCCTGGAACAACATTTAGTATGATGATCTGGGAACAACACCAACACGAGGATATCAGATCGTGCGAGTGACCTCCTCTACTCCCCTCTCCTCCTGACAGGACGTTGAACACACTGCTCCTGACGGAGCTCCCTCAGTTTAACGGGCTGGCTCTGCAGATGATGTGGAGCACGTTGGGGACGTTCAGCTGTCTGCACAGAGATCTCGCAGCAGACATGGAGCAGCTGTTTCACAGCTTCGCTCAGCAGGTGATGTCCTTACAGACAGGCTGATGCACAAAAACACGTTGGATATCTGTGCTCATCCTTCACGTGTCTCCCTGCAGCTCCCTCACAGCAGCCTTTCTCCTGGTGCATTCTGGGAGTGGGCAGAGTCTTCGGTGCTGGAAGGAGCGAGGAGGCTGCAGCATTTATGTCGAATGGTGGAGGACAAGCTCAACGCGCCAGATGCCCAGGTTAGCGTTCAGATCGGCTTTCATTCATTTATACAGCAGCAAACCACCTCAGGGCGCTTTACACTGTAAGCTACAGAGCACTATGGGCAACAGTGGACCACTCAGCTGACCTCAGACATGTTTGACATGTTTCAGCTGATTGGTTACTGCTGAAAGGTCAGAATAAAAAATATAACAGTGATTTTATCATCCAGCAAAAATCCTTCTCCGAATATTTAACCACACCGACGCGATGGTGTCACACCGACGCGATGGTGTCACACCGACGCGATGGTGTCACACCGACGCGATGGTGTCACACCGACGCTCCCAGTCTGAGCTTCAGTTTCCTGAGATTGTTGGTGTTCGGTGGGGGCGGTGGAGTTTGCTGTGTGAGCGTCGAGCATTGTTCCTGAAGTAATCTTTCTAAAAAAACGCCACCTGTATTTCCTGTTCTGCCGCGTGTTTTGTGTGAACTGGTTCAGCTACTGGTCCCAGTAAAGATCTGAAGTTCCAGTCACGTCACACTTAGCTGGAGGTTATAATACTTCTGGCTGAAGAATGTGGCGAATCACCATCATACGTCATTCGCAGGCGATAATGAGTCAGAGACGAGGAAGCGGTGAATGTGCCACTTCTGGTTCTTCAACTTTGCAGCTGCAGAACCAGAAGTGTCTCTTTCTGAGTCATTGTTTTCATTTCTGAACACCTTCCAGGTAAATTTGAGCACGTGTGAGTAATTCAGCAGCTCTGCCCTGTCTGAGATCTGACGTCTGCTCGTGTCTTTCAGCCTCTCAGCCCGTCCTCTCAGCGCCGTCTGAAGCAGCTAACGGATAAGCACGGTTCTGGAAAGATCTTCCAGGTGATGAGCACGGTCGTGGGCACCCGGGACCTGGACCTGAACTTGACTAAGGGCGAGCTAGTGGCAGTGATCAGCGAGGCCGACAGCCGTGGAGACAGAAGGAGGTGGCTGGTCGATGCAGGAGGTGAGACTTTTTATGACGTTTGCACTAAAACCTGAGAGGAAGAACTGTGGCGCCATCTGCTGGCGAGCCGCTGTTATTGCAACTGAAACAGACGAGCAGCCAATGGGATCGCTCTGTGGTCTGACACTGTCAACAAATAAATGTTAAACTATATTTACATCTTCACGCAGGGAAGCGAGGCTACGCTGCTGCCTCGAAACTCATTCGCTATCACCAGCCAACAGACGACCCGCCCCCTTCACCACACCCGAACCTGACAGAAGACGTGACCACACGCAGAAGACACTCCTACAGCCCGGCGGGCAATGCCCCACTGCCCATGAGTCAGCCCTGCTTTCAGGTAATTGAATTCCTCTGCATTAGACTGTCCAGGAGACGGAGGCCACGTGCTGTCCACCAGCGCAGGGCTGCAGGTTGATCATCCAGCTGCAGTCAGAATACTTTAATAATCCCGACAGTCGCCCCGAGATAATAAGAACAGACTGAACTAATTAAGTAATACAACATGTTACAAAGTTCGCTCTGATATATACAAACGGGCAGGAATGACGTCCTGTGTCATTCAGTGGTGCATTATAGGTAATGTCAGTCTCTGACTGCGTGTGCTCCTGTGACTGGCCAGCACGTTGTGGAGTGGGTGGGAGGTGTTGTCCTTATCTTGGACAACACCCTCCTCTCCACCTTGACAGCGTCCAGCTCCGCCTGTTACTGGCCGTCCCAGCATGCAGCAGCACAGAGGACGGCTCTGGTCACGACAGTAAGACTGAATTTGTTGTTGTGCACAGCAAATGCGATGCTGTCACATCCTTGTACGCGTTGATACGCTGCTAGATGGAGCGTATCAACGCGTACACATTACTGTCTCAGCGGTCTGCTCCTGAACAGTAATGTGACACAGAGCGGCTCTACCTGAGCAGGTGATTTAAAGACAGGTAGCTTGTTGTTGATGCTGGATCCTGCTTTGTGCCAGTGCATGCACACGTCTCCAGTAGCAGCAGCAGGCCTGTGTCCACCTGTCCTCACACGCTGTCTTTCTGTACCTCAGAGGCGCAGTCCACACCGGTCTCTCAAACCTACGGTTTTTATACCATCATCAGCTGATTGTTTCTTAAACGGTAGAAGAAGATGTGTTCTGTGCTGCCCTCGTCTTACACGTGATGACGTGTGCTCGGAGTACTTCTTCTTGTCTTCGTGTTGATGCGTTGCACTTCTCTGAGCGTAATTCAGTGCAAAATAAGTGCTGCTGCTGTTGAGCACGATTCATTAGAAAGAGCCGGGTCAGGTGGTAGTAACGACCCCACGCTGGTGTTTACAGCCGAGTGTGTGTGTGTGTGTGTGTGTGTGTGTGATGTGTGATGACACACTGATGTGTGTAATGCTGCTGTATCAGCCTCTGCAGCTGGAAACATCTGCGACTCGCAGTGTTGTTCTGACCTTTATTTAAACGCCGTCAGGGAAGACGCTGTCACTTCCTGCCTCTGTTTCCTGTGTGCGGTCTGCAGGTATGAAAGGAGCGACTGAGTGGAGCTTAATTACAGATGGGCTCTGTAACGCTGATGATGTGTGTTCCTCCTGACAGCCAGGAGGTGCATGTACGTGATGGAGGAAGGATGTGTGGATACAAGTGACGGTGTGGAGGCGGAGACTGTTAAATGCTGCTTTTTTTTCATGTTTCCAGGTTGTGGGCGCCTACGACTTCACTGCTAGATCCAAACACGAAGTATCCTTCCGGGCCGGAGAACCCGTTCGTATCCTGGAGCCTCACGACAAACGAGGGAGCCCCGAGTGGAGCCTGGTGGAGGTCAGAGGAGGTCAGAGAGGCTACGTGCCCTCCAACTACCTGGCAATCATGCCCGTGGGAGCGGGGCTGCCCCCGAACCCCGGCTTCTTCCTTTAGGGAGGGAAACTGCAGCTGGTGCAGATGAGAGGATGGATGGAAGAGCCTCCCGGGATCAGCTGTTTACAGTCTCAGTGTTAATCCTGCCACTTTATCCAGTTTACGAATGGAAGTGTAAAGTTTCTCCTGTGGTGTTTCCTGCTTCCACTTCCTGTGCAGCGTGCACAGGATCGAAGCTTCAGGAGCAGCAAATGAAGTTTACTGACTTTAGCTTTAATAATGAAGGTTTACTGGTCTGCAGTGATCTCTGCACTAACATGCACAATCATCCAAGAACGCTCTTCAAACATGGCGTCTGTAACGCCATGAAGCTCTGACGGCGTGTCACCTCAAACAGCCTGAACATTTGGACGATGTTCATGTGCGGCGAGGACACAAAGCTGTTTTTAGCTTCATTTTAAGATGAAGGACGATTTTCATGGCTGCTGTACAGTGAAGCGCTCATTTCCCATGAACCTCAGAGTGATGCTGCATACATGCAGGGTGTGAGCTCTCTCAAGCTAACTGTAACGTGTGTGTGTGTGTGTGTGTGTGTGTGTGTGTGTGTGAGAACCCTCTTCACCTGCAGCAGCGCTGACAGGTACACGGCGCTCTCATCATCTCAGACTGAGTAATGTGATGTAAATGTGAAACGTCTCCGAGGCCGAGGAAGAACAAGACTCAGCAGGAGGAGCAGCTGGGAGAGGGGCGAAGGACAGCGGCAGTTTCTGCTTTGCCTATGAGCGGATTTAAATTTCGTTGTACTTTGATTCCAGAGTTTTACGTAGGAGTGAAATGGGTCAGGACAGAATAACCTCCTCCTGCATTCACATTCACCTGACGATGCTTGTTGCTATGGATACGGCTCAGGCAGTGCGGGTCACGTCTGTGGCATTTGCTCGGCCGGACTAAAGCTGCAGCAGCATTTCTTGATTCCCGCACTTTTGGGTCAGAATCATTTGAAAGCATCTCTGAGCCTCCTGATTGGCTCTTAGGTCATAAACAGGAAGCTGAGCTCCAGTAGTTTTGCAGCTAACAACAGCTTGAATGTTTGAGCACCACAGACTCTCTCCTGGCCTCCTCCTGTGGGGCTGAGCAGCCTCAGCTGCTGTGAGCGTGGAGCAGAGGGAGGGAGGCCGAGAGTCAGAACTGCTCAGCTGTTCCCATCAGGCTGAATGTCAGGAGGAGGAGGAGGAGGATGCTTCTCTCCTAAAATACCAGATGTCCTCAGGGTTAGTCAGATGGACTGAAACCTCAGCCTGAGAACATTTACCTGATTTCCCCTCCTCAGAGCCCGGTTTAGGATGAGGGGAGCGGTTCATTCCTCAGTTATTTTGGGAAGTTTTAATTCCACAGACGTGCAGATGAAGCTGCAGCGTTCCTTATGTGGAGGAAGTAGATATTTGAACCCATACGCACACGGAAACCACAGAGGGAACATTTCTGGTCAGCATCTTCCTCGCATGCTGTTCTCATTTTCACCACCAGAGGGAGGCAGAGACTCGGAGCGTGTGTGCATGATCAGACTAACTGTGTGTGTGTATGCGTGTTTGGTAATCGTGGCCACAGTGTGTACTTCCTGTTTTGTTTCTGTGTGGTTTCACGAACCTGCTGCTCAGTCGGTCCTGCTGAGTCATTCTGTTTCCTCGATGCTGCAGAGCTGCGTGACCTCTGCTGAGCTGCCACAGTTGTGATATTGAACTCAGTCACACAGCAGGTGGGAGGCTGAGCAGCAGCAGAGAGTGTGGCTTCAATAAAACTAAACTCAAAACTTTTTTGTGGCATTGCATCATTTCATAATCAGATGTTAGTTGTGAGAAGAAGCACCTGAATATTTGTGATGATTTACGAAGCTGTGGGGTCCACACCCACTCAGCCCCTTTTACAGTTAAACATCTGGAGACACAGCTGTTCTTGTTCATGCATCATCACCATCAGTGTGCACGTTTGCACACAGCCTACAAGTTTTCGCCATCTACTGAATAACAAGCTGAAAGAGGAAGCTGCAGTTCCTCTGGTGTCCAGCAGAGGCAGCAGTCCCCATACAC
>NW_024582962.1:3022-10169 GCF_018398535.1 Haplochromis burtoni | reverse complement strand
CCCCGCTCCAGCAGGCCGCAGAGAATGGGGGTGAGAGAAGACTCCAAACGCCAGTGTTAAATAAACAGCCTGATACAGGAACAGCATTGGTCTCCATAGATAATTTACTCCTTCATAACAGCTGTCTTAACCCTGTGTTGTACAAAATAAAGATAAGAGGAAAAAGAAAAGTCATTATATGCAGATGACACATTTTTATTTTACTGGACTTTGTTTGAATTCAGAGACAAATATAACAGCTGTCCAGGTGAGGATGTTTCTGTACCTCACCTGTTTAAATTATATTAAGGCTTAAGGTTTGCATTACTAGGGGCGTAGTCTCTCCGACTGACAGGTGGATGGTGACACAGGTGGGTGTAGCTGCTAGCTTCACCCGAACAGCACCTCAGCACCATGTTTGTGCTGCTTGAGAGTTTTGAAGCATTTTAATGACATCATGTGACCAATAACATGGCTGCTGTAAGGTCACTGTACTAACAGATTGTGCAGGAAGGCGTAGCTCCAGATTTAGTGCAGGGGAAATTTCTAGGATTTTGATTGGCTGTTACTGATTAGGTGGTGTAGCTGATACCTTAGCACACCCTCACGGTCACTTCAGTCTCCAGAAAACACGACTGGACTCTGAAGCTTGGATATGTTGAGTTCAAAACTAGCCGGTGCCTTGACCTCCACCTTTTTTAAATCTTTGTCAACACAGTGGTGCAGAGAGAGAGGAGTATCCTTTGTTGTCCATCCTTCTGCATGCACGATGACAGTCATATGGAGTCACACAGAAGTAAGGAATAAGAGACTAAAGGAAATGGAGAAACTGTGCAAATACCAGCAGGATGTTGGTATTTATTGACTTCATAACCAGTGATGGTTATGAAGTCCATCACTGGTTATGAAGTCTAACGGGGAGGAAGGACCTGTGACAGAACTGGACCTCTCCAGCTGTGTGTGTGTGTGTGGGGGGGCTCCTGATGAGCTTATCCAACTGATAGTCGATAACACTAACACACAGCATGGCTGACGCCACCCTAAGAAGCGCGTCCTCCGTCTCCTCAGCAGGTGGAGTCTGCTCTCAGTCTTCCTGTAAAGAGCATCAGTGAACACCCAGGTACTTCATTACTGTACCTGTGTAGAACTTTCAGGTATCTGTACTTTACTATTTATTTTTCCCTGAAACGTTTTACCCCAAACATTTGTACACAAACATCTGTTCTTGCTCCTCCTTACATTGTCAAAACAGGCTTGTTGCTTTAGGTTTAACGTCTAAACGTCTTGATCCTAAAACCTGTAGGTTTATTGATCACTGAGGGATGTCCCACAGAGGTGAAACCTTTAATTTATGTATCTTTAAAGCGCATTTCTCAGAGGTTAATGGTGTTCACGGTGCAGATGTTAATAAAGTTGCAGTACTTCAGCGCTACAGAAGAGGAGCGGGCATAAAGGGAGGAGCTCAGCAAACATCAGCAAACACACAAACTGCTGGTGTGTGTGTTTGTCTCAGTATGTGTGTGATCTGAAGGTCCAGCTGCTGGATCACAGCATGAGATGGAGAGAGGGGGAAGAAAGAGGGGGAAGAAAGAGCACAGGGAGGAAGAAGACCGTTGGATTTAAACAAAAGGACTGTTCTGTAACTCTGTGTTGTTGAACAGGTCAGCTGATCACAGCCTCACTGCTGCTACAGCCACGGAGAGCTCCTCCACCTTCTTACACCATGTTGTAACAGCTGATTTCTGTTTATGGTGGAGGTGTAACCCCACTCAGTCTCTATGTCCGGTGCTGTATGAGTAAAACTCTCTGGACTCAAGATGGGTAGAGCTCAGGCGTGGTTTATTCCCCTTTTGTGGGTCTCTGCAATAACATGGGACATGAATAACCATGGGTTTCTAACGGGATAAGCTTAGGGAAAACCAGCTTACCAGTAGCAGACTTCCATTGCAGATTTTCAAAATAAAAGTTTCAAAATCAAATCTTTCAAAATAAACCCATGGTTGCGATCCCAAGTTTAACAGGAATTTAACCACAACAAAACCATGTTCATTCTTTTACATTGTTACAAAGGCAAATTACAAACTTCCTGCCCTGACGCAGAGTGTGAGCTGATAGGGATCACACCAAAGAGTTCAAATGAACTGAATAAAAACAGCAGAGTGTTGTGTTGGGTTCTTGAATGAAGACTCCTGCTCATGCAATAACATGGAGCAGTATATTTTTAATAACCATCTTCAAGGCTGTTTCCATGCCAAACCATTTCCCATTTTGTGGGTAAGTGGCACATGCATATACAATCTATATAGTACCGCCCTATACAATTAGGGCGGTACACTCTCTCACTCGTAGCTGCATAATATTTTTTTTCAATACAGACATACCCAAACATAAACTTTGCTATTTTCATAAACACCCTTTCATCACTCTCTTAACCCAAGTTAAAAATAGTATGGGCTCAAATTGTGGTCATAAATATTTTGTACTTGCAAATCAGGATTTGTAAAAAGAATTTGTGTGTGCGTAAAAAAGATTTGTGAGTGGACTTAGCCAAAAAATACGTGTGGAACTCTGCACTCAAGTTACAAGTATAAATTTTGACCTTATTTTTCTTCCTTTCATCTGATTGGCCAATGTCATGTCAATCACAAATATAACTATCCAATCAGATGAACAGATGGGTTTGGCTATTGGAGGAGGCAGGAGGATTAGAGCTCCTCTGCATGTTGTGTTCACTTTAGTGATGGTAAATTTGATCCTTTTTACTGAATCGAGTTTTAATGAGTCACTCACCAAAGTGAATCGAGTTTTTTGAGTCATTTGATTCACTGAGTCAGTTGACCAGAGAGTGCAAAAAATTTACATTTTCACTCAAACTTAATTAGTTTCTCTTTTCATGTAAATCCCACTGCTAAGATGAATGATTCTAAAAAAAAAACAACTATTTTATAGAGCACAAAAGAGCAAAAACATTTCTAAAATTAAGCAATTTCCTATCAAAATTGCTTAATAAACATTTATTTTGTTTATTTGTATTTTATTAGTATTTTTCTTAAATGTGTCAAATATATATTTTCTCATCTAAATGTCCACTGAGCTGTGGGCCAGGGGGCGGTAATGCGCCTTAACATTGGTTGCCAACCAAGAAGAAGAAGAAGCTGTGAGCCAGGAGGGAGGGGGTGAGTGAGTGAGTGGCTGTATCCCAATTCAGGGTCTGCAGCCTTAAAGTACGCAGCCTCAACGGTCCACAAGGGCCGAGTACTCAAAGACCACTAAGGCCGGAAGTGCGAGGCTTGTGAAATGGGCTCCGTTGCGCTGCCCAGGTTGCCTAGCAACCATGATACTAACAGCTGGAAACGTGTCATACCGTTTTATTTGACAGAAATGAAGGAGAAAATCTTTTGTTCATTTGTTTGTTTGTTTCTACATGAGCTTTGATCATTCTCTGTAAGATTAAGCTCAGCTATTGAACGGCGTATATTTTAAAGTAAAGGCTTTAAGTTAGTACAAACGTCACTAATGTCACATAACTTTACCGACATGTGGCCAACAGTAATGTTTTAATGTTCTTCGTTATTAAAGATTTGCACATAAATAAGTGACATAATATTCAGTACATACTTAAAGTTTACTCTTTGGGCGCCCCTCATCTGCCGTTTTTTTCGGCAAAATTATCCACACCCATCGCCGCGCTATGCATTCTGGGATATGTTGGGCCACGAAGTCTACACCGCCACCTCCTTAAAATTCAGGGAAATGAAGGACGTATTTGAGGGCCGCATTTCAAGCAGCCTTTGAATTGGGACAGCCTTCGTCGCGTTGCTGTGACGTAATCGGCCTTAAAATGCGGCCTTTAAGGCTGCAGACCCTGAATTGGGATACAGCCAATGATTCGTTCGCTCTATGATTCAGCACAGGAGGGAGGGGGTGAGCGAGTCCTGAGTTATTCGCTTACGATTCAGCACAGGAGGCAGGGGGTGAGCGAGTACTAATGGAATTAGTTTGCTAACAGCAACAGGGATGAGTCAGTGAGTCAGTTGGGCTTGTGAATCATGATTCACGAGTCAGTAAAGTGATTCTCGAGTATTGAACGATTCGTTCACGAATCGAACATCACTAGTTCACTTAGTTTTTGGGTCCAGGCAGGAGAGGACCCAGATGCAGACTCATACGCGGAGAAAAAAAGAGGGAACTCAAAACACTGCTTTATTGCAGGCGTGCAAGATATGCAAATAATAAACTACACTGGGAAATGCTAAACTAAGACATGGGGAGACCCACAGGGAGACACAGCCATGATGGACGATGTGACACCGAACTAACGAGGAACGTAGGAGCACACAGGGAACACAGCTGACACGAATAATGCTAGTAGTGAGACAGGGCAAGAGCAACACAACATGAGGGACACAGACGGAGACTATCCTTCTGCTCTTGCTCTTGACGAAGGCGGTCGCACTTTTCTCCTCTCCTCCTCCTCTCTCTTAGCTTCCCTGCTTAGCCTCTTATGTCCTTGTCTAGTCTCTCTCACAGTCTGAAGAAAAAGAGGAATTATGGATTGGATCAACTGGTCCCTAAATGCAATTGACACCCCTTTCTCAACGAGTGCTGAAGATATCTACCTATTCCAGAGGTCGGCAACCCGCGGCTCCGGAGCCGCATGCGGCTCTTTAGTCTTTATTTTGCGGCTCCGGGTGGTTTGGGAAATTAAAGTAGAAGTATTTAGCTGAAGTATATTTTATCTGTGTTTAGTTCTTCTTTTAACTTGTAGTTCTAAATTGGAAGATTATTGTGATATTGAAATATAAAAATAAAATTATATCTTATTTCTTTCTCAAAATAAGCGTCACACCCGCCGAAACGCCTGCATTTATCGAGACTTTCAACCCCAGGTAGGCCAATTATGGATCTTTGGATCCATATTATGTTGGCAGCTGTTCCCCACCGTGAACTATGTTAAAAACAAACACAGCTCACGCCTCACAGATGACAGCTTACAGTCCTGCCCCGATTTGCAGGTGCTGTGCGCAGAGGTTCAGGACCAGAAGTCCCATTGTAAACATATCACGGCAGACCCGACGATGTTTGCATGAACACGCTTTTCAGCATGTCTTTATCGATCGCTTTTCACACATGGTTGTTGTACGCATACAGCCGGCTGTAGCTTTTCAGCTCACAGCCCGACACAGGCCAACACAACAGCAGAGAGAGCACAGACTTTAAGGCGGCGAGGCGTGATTGCGGGTGCCGCTCAGGTGCGTCCGACTCCATACAGCGACACTGCAGACCACGCCCCGCCACACACATTAACCAAGTAAAATACATATTTAGAATTCAGAATTTTTGCAAATATCTATTTTTTTTAGCAGCATAGTGCTTTTTTTCCAATTATTTTTTAAAAGTCAGGTCAAGGCTCCAAAAGCCCAAAGGCGATATAAGGGTGGCGGCTCACAACAGTTTTTTTTTGCTACATGGATCATTTTAGTTCAGCTGGGTGTCTTTCCTTTTGTTATATTTCTTTAAGAGTTCAAAATGTGTTAATTACATAAATAAAATGTAATTTTCTCTGTAGCACTTCATGGATTTCATAAGCAACACACCTTAGTTGCTCTGTGGATTCTTAAAAAGCAGTTAAAACCTTTCTGTTCAAACAAGCCTTTTGTTGATCTACGTATTTTATATTCTTTACATTATTTACATTTGATCTTTTACATTGTGTATAATGTCTATTGATTGTATCGTTTATTTTAATATTTGTGTGCTTTGTGACTGCCTGTCTGTGAAAAGCGCTTAATGAATAAACTTTACTTACTTTAGTTGTTCACACAAAGCATAAAGGTAAAAAAACAATATATACAGTGTTATCTTCATTTTAGATTTCAAAAAGTATTTGCGGCTCCCTGTTTTTTCTTTTGCGTGGAAACCGGGTCCAAGTGGCTCTTTGTGTGTTAAAGGTTGCCAACCCCTGGTCTAAACACAGTCTGTATCAGGGTGTTGTTGTTCAGCTTCAGCCTTGAGACCGCAGCTGGCACCGAGAGGGTATCCGCATGAAGTGATGGTGGTTTTTACGTTAGTGCGAACAACTCATGAGAATTTCAAAGCTGTTCTAACAGTCCGACACCGGTCTCTCAATCTCCTGTTGGAGAGCCGTGATGATGTTATCAAACTTACGCTCTGTGATGTTGTCATTCTTGTGCTCAAAGAGCCAATTTTGAGAACTCACAACTGCAGTGAGCTTCTCCAAGATGTGATCCAGTTTGCACTCAGAGATCTTATTCTGAGTATTCATGGCAGCCGTAAGCTTCTCCAAGATCTTATCCATGCTGCACTCAATTAGCCCATTTAGAGAAACTCATGCCTCATTCCATCGTTCCAATCCCAGCGGGCAGCCTTGTGGGGGTTTGAACAGCCGGTTCCGCTTTCTCGATTCTTCGATAAGTCAGGGCCAAGCGAGCTCTGATCAGCCAGAACCTTGTTACCATGGTTCCGAATAGGTAGATATCTTCAGCACTCAGGCTCACCCAAGCCCAGACTTCTCGTTCAGAAATGGGTGTCAATTGCATTTAGGGACCAGTTGATCAAATACATAATTCCTCTTTTAGGTTTTAGAGAACAGACTGTGAGAGAATGTTCCAGGGAAAATGCAAAAAACACGAGACTAGACAAGGACACAAGAGGCTAAGCAGGGAAGCTAAGGGAGAGGAGGACAGTATCACCTTAAAGCACTTGTTGCAGGCTGCTGAGTTTGCATCTTTTGCTGCAGCCAGACTTTTGACCGCTTCACCTTGGGCAGTTTTAATTTGTAGCTCTGCTCTAAAAGAACGTACGTACCTGGGCCCGCCTACTATCCTTGGAAACGTAAAATGATTGGCTAGAATCCAAAGTGTATGACAGCTCAGTAAAAAAAAGCACAGAAATAAAGCACCGAAATGTGCGCTGCTTTTCGGTCTGGTTACTACCGTTTGCACCGGATATCGGTACCCATCCCTACCCATCTCACGAGCACTGTTACTATGTATGTATGTATGCATGTATGTATGATTTCTATACAGTGTACATCATATGACCACTTTGGTTGTAAGATTCAGATAATTAGTTAACTAGACATTTTGAAAGAAAGAAAAGTATTTCTTTGTGCCCCCCTTTCCCTGTTAATGCCCTACCTGGCCCC
>NW_024582962.1:0-1197 GCF_018398535.1 Haplochromis burtoni | reverse complement strand
TTTTAATTCTCTATATAACCCCTTTGTAAACCCTGTTCACCGAAGTCTATTTACGAACATACGTAAAGATATTACACATAAAAAAATACACAGAAACATTGGAAATCAGTTTTTGGCAGACAATCACTTTTTGGCACAACACCTGTACTCAAAGCTTCACAGAGTCCTGTCTGGTGACATCTTGTGGCCAAAAATATGAAGCGCAGCTTGATTGTACAAGATAAAAGTGCTTCATCAGGACTGCCTACTCTACAGAGTGGAGCTCTGTTTGATATTGTCTTGTGTTGCGTTGAACGTGTTTTTTGTGGGGCTGAAAAAAAAATTGTAATGTTGTCATATTTGTTGAGTAAATAATTTTAATCAATACATGTTGGAGCTATTTGTTCTTTATTTTCATTATTTTGAAATTTGATAAAGTTTGTTGTTAGTTTACAAGTTTATTTGTAGGTTAATATTTGTTTCAGTATTTTGTTTTGTGTTTACCATGCTAAATTAGTAAGAGCTGTAGGGCCATTTTGTTTCTATAAATAAAGAGACTGGTATAGGACCAGCATGCACTGGGGTAGACCTATTTTTTTTATTTTTTTATTTATTTATTTTTAACCAGAGCAGGAGAAGCAGCAGAAAGTAACAAAACAAAAAAAAAAGAAAAAAAAAGGACCTTGTTATTGCTTGCCACACTGGATAAATTAAATAAACCATAAAATGCAACTTTCAAGTTTGCACAGTTGACTTCTTTTGCCTATGTACGAAATATTATCTCAGTGCAGCAGTGGCTTGTGGACTTTGAATTGTGGGATGTTTTGTTTGTCAAACAAAAGGAATTGCCACTACAATACATTTTCCTTATTTAAACATGTGTGGTCACTCTTTGCTTGGAGTCACAAGTGATGTTGGTTGATATTCTGTTTTACCCCCAGGGCTATATGACCAAACTCCCCATTTTCATTTACTACACATGGGACTCTTCCCTGAATAAAAGCCTGGTATATAATCATATAAGGGAAAGTATTAAGTGTCTTGCATTTGTTATTCCAGTAAGAAGTTTTGTGATTTAAAGGAGTCCCCAAAATTACTGCAGTGAGACAGTTTTTCAAATTAAGATGCAACCTAAAACACTTGATTCAAATGGAAAATTCAACAGGGTGGGCCATTTATATGGATACACCGTAATAAAATGGGAATGGTTGGTGATAT
>NW_024582961.1:285227-297103 GCF_018398535.1 Haplochromis burtoni | reverse complement strand
AAACCCCAAAACACGCTGCGCCAAAAACTGGTCCACCCCAAGGATCGGGTCCCCCGACACAAACAGAGTAACATAGTGTACGCTGGTAAGTGCAGGAGTATTGCCAGGATTTATACAGCAGGGAAACCAAACAACATCTGGCTACAATCAGAATGAGAATCAGAATCAGAATCGTGTTTATTGGCCAAGTATATAAGCAGATACATACAGGGAATTTGGTTCCGTACATAAGGTGCAGTTGCAGTCTGGCAGTGGGAGCAGTGTGACAGGTCAACTGTTTAGGAGGGAGATGGCGAGGGGAAAGAAACTGTTCCTGTGTCGGGTGGTCCTGGTCTGCAGGCTTCTGTACCGTCTGCCAGAGGGCAGCAGATCAAAAGTCTGTGTGCAGGGTGTGAGGGGTCTGTGATGATTTTCCCTGCCCATTTCCTGGTTCTTGAGAGGTACAGATCCTGGATGGAGGGCAGGGGAGCGCCGATGATCCTTTCTGCTGGGGTTAGGGTAACACTGAAGTGCTACCTCGTCGGACCAGGACTCTGCAGTCTATTCACACCTACAGGCCAGTGGACACTCTGATGAGGATGTAACATCCTGGACAGGGAGGAGTGCTGGTTTGAGGGCGGAGTCAAGGAGGCCATTTACGTGAAAAGGGAAAGACCATCTCTGAATCGAGGAGCGGCCTAAGGGTACATCTGTCACCATCTTACAATGCTGTGATTGCAGCCATTCCCCAACTCTCTGTGAATGGTGCTCATGGATATTGATCAGTGGTCTTTGGTTAATGGTTGCTGATCATTTGGTTTGGTTTTCTAAATTGCTAAAACATTAATGCTAAACATTCACATTAGTTCATGTTACAACAGCACATAATGTAGCAGTTTCACACAGCATGCAGTAACAGCAGCAATTGCTTCACCTCCTTCTGTAACTGCTTGGAAGAGCCATTATAGGACATTTATATTTGTATTTTGTTTAAAATAAAAAGGGAATTTCTTCAACAGACCAATACAGCTATCATGTTGCCATTTGAAAAAGGCTCTAACCTGAATTTCTCGCACTTACCTGTGAAAGAACAACATACACGTGAGGCAGTTACTGCTGTACATCCAGATATCTGAGCTGCTAAAAAGTGTCAGGACCAAACTAGAGAACATACTCCACAGTGCTGTTTGTCAGGCTGGGGTCTGCTCTGTGTGTCTCTAGCAATGCAGAAACAAGTTCCTGTGTTTCTTTTCTTTTTGCAAATGAAGCAGAAACACAAACACACCATCATTGTTATTCCAGTCACAGCAGCTGACAAACAGCCATTTCCAAAAAAACCCACCACATAATGAGATGTGAAACATAATAAGCAGACTTGGCACTAGGCAATTTCAAAATGCACCATCTGATGTATTTATTTCTCTCTCTCTCTCTCTCTCTGTTTTCTTTGTGTTGTTGTTTCATCCATTTTACCCTCTGCCTCCCTGCCTCTTATTTTCTGTGTGCCAGACACTGTGTCCATGAGGTAGCCATCCTTCACCTTTCAGAAACTGGAATCAATCAGGGGGTCTTTCCTCACTTTATTTCATACTCACAATAACAAAAAGTATCAAAATGCACAGAGTATAACCAGCATCTAATTCTAAGCTCTGCTGTTATTGCATGCAACATTATGGAGGTTTGATTGCATCTGATAAGTAACTCAAACTTTGAAAAATGACATCTGCTTATATATACATATGACAAAGTGTTTGCCTCTTCCTGATTTCCTATGTTTTTGTATGTTTGTCACACTTTAATGTTTCATGTCAACAAGCAAATTTAAATATTAAACAAAGATAACACAAGTAAACACAAAATGCAGGTTCGAAATGAAGGTGTTTATGATTAAGGGGAAAAAATAATCCAAACCTACATGGCCTGCGTAAAAAAGTATTTTGGTGCCTATCCCAACTACTGGCCAATAACCTGCCTCAGCACCACATGGAAGCTCCTGTCTTCATCATAGCAGCTAAGATGAACACATGGCTCAATACATGAGCGGGGCACAGAAAGGGATTGACAAGAATACCAGAGGCGCAAAACACCAGCTACTGGTAGATAGAACAGTCACTGCAAGATCAGGCTGACCAACCTGTGCACTGCCTGGATTGATTACAAGAAGGCCTATGACTCAATGCCCCACAGCTGGATACTGGAATGCCTAGAACTGTATAAGATCAACAGGACCCTGAGAGCCTTCATCAAGAACTTGTAGCGTACAACACTAGAGGCCAACTTCAAGCCCAGAGCACAAGTCACCATCAAGTGCAGGATCTACCAGGGAGATGCTCTGTCCCCACTGCTGTTCTGCATTGGCCTGAACCCCCTCAGTGAGATCATTAACAAGACTGGCTACGGATACCGACTACGGAACGGAGCAGTTGTCAGCCACCTCCTGTACATGGATGACATCAAGCTGTATGCCAAGAGTGAACGGACATCGATTAAGTGATCCACACCACCAGGATATATGGCTGGAGAAGTGTAGTCGGATGATAACAAAGAGAGGGAAGGTAGTCAGAACTGAGGGGATCGAGCTACCAGAAGGCAACATTGCAGACATAGAGGACAGTTACAAGTACCTGGGGATCCCGCAGGCGAATGGGAACCACGAAGAGGCAGCTAGAAAAGC
The DNA here is from genome assembly GCF_018398535.1 of Haplochromis burtoni. Taxonomy (NCBI): domain Eukaryota; kingdom Metazoa; phylum Chordata; class Actinopteri; order Cichliformes; family Cichlidae; genus Haplochromis; species Haplochromis burtoni. The sequence goes on along the minus strand of NW_024582961.1, from coordinate 294,450 downwards.
TGCAACCACCAACTACCTGCAGAGGGTCAGGCAAGTCCTGACGAGTCAGCTGAACGGTAAGAACAAGATCCGGGCCATCAACACCTACGCCCTGCCCATGATCAGGTACCCTGCTGGGATAATAAGCTGGCCAAAGGAGGAGATAGAAGCCACTGACATCAAGACCAGGAAGCTCCTGACTATGCATGGAGGGTTTCACCTAACCCTAACCCCCCTCTACTAAGCGGAACAGACACCAGAAACCCAAGAAAGAGAAGCAAGAGGAGGAGCCATCAGCCACCCTGCACCGTATGTACCACTGGCAGATAGAGGAAGAGTCTGACATCCAGAAATCCAAGGTTCGATTCCCAACCACTGCGTCACTGTTTGTTACAGTGTGGGGTTTCCCAGCTGTAGACCAGTCAGGGTGCCCACACTGACACTGCAAAAGCACCAAGAATGTGTATGTGAGCATCAGAATTGAACCAAATGAAAGAAAATGTAGGAAGTGCCCTGGTCTGATGAATCACATTTTCTTTTACATCATATGCATCACTTACCTGGGAAACACGTAGCACCAGGATGCACAATGGGAAGAAGGCCGAAGCAGTGTCATGCTCTAGTCAATGTTCTTCTGGGAAACCTTGGGTTCTGTCATCCATGCGGACGTTACATTGACATGTAACATTAACCTAAGCACTGTTGCAGACCATGTACACCCTTTCATGGAAACTGTATTTCTCTTGAAGCTGGAGTTGCAGTGTTGACTTACCCTTCTAGTCTCAAACTAATCAAGGATCTATGGGATGTGCTAGACAAATAACCCCGATCCATGGGGAGGGCCCACCTCACAACCTACAGGACTTAAAGGATTTGTTGATAACATGTTGCTTAGCACCTGTCAGGGCTCATTTGGCGGTAAAGTTGGGACCAGCAACATGTAAAAATGATTAATAATGTAATTTCTCAGTGCAGAGATATGTTTTTGTGCAAAATTATCTTATGAATACAACACACATAAACATGTAACTGCTTTTTGTTTTCATAGCATAATGCAGTTTACGATAGGAACAGTAGTACTAGGCTTCACATACAACATCAGGTCAATTATCAGGCACTCTCTTATCTGAAAGACCTCAAAGTACCATATCTTTTGATATTTTTTCATAAAGTATATAGTTATTGCTGGAACAGGTGATCCAGAATCCTCCTTAGTTATGCCACAATAGGCCTAGGCTGATTGGGCCGCCCCATGATGTTTGGACACACCTACCTCTGTGGCCTCATCCTTCAAAGGCCACAAAGGATTTGAAGGCCCACGGCACACTGTCACCTAGCATCATTATCAACATTATCTAACAAAATAAAACAATGACGGTCTGGAAAAAACAAGAATTAAATTTTTTTGTTGACAGTATGTGACAATGGTATACATTTTACAAATTATACATCCAAAGTATCTTTAATCATATTTATTTAATTACATTTATGTGAAATCATGCACGATGAGAAAAACATAATTATGAACACAGGCCTGTATTCATAGTGTCGGGCACATAAATTCAACAACCTTCACCCATAGTTCACAGCAGCCACGCGCACAAAGAAGGCATCGCACATTCTAGAGTGTCTGCTGTGCTAGCGCTGCAGCCGATTTACACTCTCATGAATAACTCTGCTCTGGGAACTCAAATCTGCTCTGCAGCTTTGACAGAGCGAGTCCAACAGAACAGCTCCTAATGTGATTGGTAACTTTCAAAGCAGTGACGCCACAGGCCTCTATGATGGACAGTTCATGTTACTGCGTTAAACCAAGTTACATTGTGGCAGCAGCACAAGTGCACTTTTAAACCATGTTTGTTTACAATTTGGAAAATTAAATTTACAAAGTTAACTATGAATAGTTATTGTTCGATGTGTATTACTATTATTTATTTTTATTTTTTCATTAAGGACAATATTGTTGTGTCTTGAGATGAATCACGGAAAGATCAAAAAGGCAAAAAATTTCAGTAGCAGAAACACAAGCAAAACAATGCAGCCATAAAAGGTGAGGAATAGTTACTAATTAATTTTTAAAAGACGCCATTCAAGATCCACTCCAACGTTTATAAATCATGTATTACAGTGTTTCCTCTCAACTGACTTCTTGTGGGACCTTGAACGTGGTTTTTCCTGTTGTTCCTCTGAGTTTGTTTAATTTTTCATTGCTAGTTCCAATTTAACTGCTGATCAAGTTGTAATCCTAAGGTAACAAACTTCAGTTGTATTTTTTTATATCTCTGAAAGTTACAGAGACATTAAAAATTCAAAATGAATGCATGTTTAGTTTTGTGTGTCACTGACTTTTCATTTAGACAACATAAAACTTTAACAAGAATAAAGCAGGACACAAAATGAAGAAGTTAAGCTGTGATAGATTGACGACCCGTCTGGCTTCATATGCACATTCATGGGGTTTAATATGATGTCACTGTTTACAGAAGGGGTCGATAAGGTTTAGGAGTTTCTGTGGGAATTTTTGGCCATTGTCCCATTTGCGAGGTCAGACACTGATGTTAGACAGGAAGGCCTGGCTCGCAGTCTCCTCTCTAATTCATGCTGTAAGGTGTTTTATCGTGTTGAGGTCAGGACTCTGAGCAGGGAGCGGGTAGAGGGAGGTTTGGGGTCTTCACTCACCCCCTTTCTGTTAACCGTCGTGGCTGGGGGGCTGGGAGGAGGTGCTGGCCGTCAGATTGGGGTCTGGGATGCGGGGCCTCCCTGCTACTGCAGATAAGGAGGCGGTCTGCTTTCCTCCACCCCAGAGAGAAGGGTTACATCTCCTGGGTGAAGGTACGGTTTGCCCCTCTGTGGGCGGGGGTACCCAGACCTGGGATATAGAGTATGTTTGGGGAGTGTGAATGTGTGTACAGTGTCTATTTGTGTCTGTCTACACGTCGGGTGAGTGCCGAGTATTTGTTTGTGTATATGGGGGTGGGAATGCACGTTTGTGTCTGTATGTCAGCTTGGGTCTTAGACTCCACCTCTCTGGGAACATCTCAGGCTCTCCGAGGTATGGAGGCCTATCTCCCCTAACCACACTCCCTGCCAGTGGCCAATGCCCTCAGATGTTGGTGTTTTGGTGGTTCTTGGTGTCTGGGGCTGGCACAGCTGGCTGCTGGCAGAGCCCGCGGGCATGTCACTGCAAAGTAAATCTGCTTGGCATCGTTCTTGGCCTACAGACAACAATTCTGATGGCTAAATATCCAAACGGGACAGGCAAAAAAACCCCAAAAGGTTTCTTCACTGAATTAAGGGGAAAAGTCAATTCCTGAAAAACAACCACACCATAATTCCCCCTCCACTAAACAGTACACTTGGCAACCGCACCGTGATTTTATGTGGCCAACCACTTCGTGGCTTAGTTGTTGTTGTTCTCAGTTGATTCCACTTTCTTATAATCCAACAGCTCACCGTGAAATATTTAGTAGTGAGAACATTTCGTGACTCGACTCATTGCACAGGTGGCAATAACATTACTTTTAGCACAGTGCATGAGTTACTTCCTGTTCATGGATTACAATTGTACACCATAAGTGAAAGGAAGATTAGCGTATTAATCTACATTACCAGGACCTACAGCAAGAACATCAGGATCTCATTGCTTAATGGTGGCAAAGAGATTTAAGGACAAGCAGGGGAGGAAGGCGATGTAGCTATATAAAATGATAGCAATGCCAGGAAGAAGGAACATGAGAAGCTTGAGAAATACCAAGGGCGAAAAGAAGAGGTAGAAGATGTGGATGGGGAAGCAACAGTGGTTGTGTAATGCGGTTAAAGGACCAGGCGCCTGACTGCAGCCTCATAGACAATGAGCTATCAGAATTAGTTTCAACTATGGAGCCTGAGGGTGTGAATAAAACACAGGAAACCAAAGTAGAGCTCAAAATATATATATTATGTTTGTTATGAGAAATGTATAGACGGATGTACAATAAAATAAAAAAATATGCATATATATCACATACAAAAATAATGCTGACAATACAAAACAGCTTATTAGGTTCCAAAAGGAGGTGGGATGAGGTGTAGTCCAGTATGTGATTTATTTTAGTTCCATGGAACTGTGATAGGTCATGTGTCAACAGTTTGATTCAGTCCATAGGTTCACGATTCCTACCGCAACGTAGCAGTGGTCGGGTGGCTCGCCATCTCGCGCTGATCAGGGCTGATCGCAGGAGAAAAAAAACCCTGACCTAAACAAGGTCAAAAACATAAATTATCATTCACCGAAGAAAATGAAACTTTACCCAACTGGACGAGTGGTTCCAGCAGATCCCTGAATCGACACTGCAGATCTCTGTCCAGAAGAGCACAGTCCAAGGAACAGTAATAATACTGTGCAGGACCCTCAAGCTCCCAGGCCTAGGGTAGACAACCCAAGCTTCAAAGACTGGCTGCAGGGTGAGTGTGGATTTTTTTTATTTTTTCTAGTACCAAATATTTGAAGTACAGGCAGGTGTACAGGTCTAGGAAAGTAGGTTTGTTGGGTGATATATCTGTGATGAAGCTATTCCGAAGAAAAGCAGTAGTTCACACCAGCTTCCAATTAGAAATCACTGATCCATAAGGTCTTCTGAAATGTGTTTTACATATCTTATAGACACATCATCAACATTGTTTTCTTTACTCCGTTATATTGATTTTAAAAGGTCCAATTATTCAACATCTTGCCATTTTCAAATAACCCCCACATTTTATTAAAATAGAAATGTGCTTTAATTGAGACAAGTCCTGTGACCTTCCAAGCACAGGATGGCTCCTCCAATGGATACCTCACTTCCAACTTCTAATGATTGCAGGGCTCATTATGACTACTGGTTCCCAGCTGCAGGGCTATTATCTGTCATAGAAACTGATGTCCCTTCAAACAGCATCCAGGAGAACAAGCCTCTGTGTGTACGTGTGCGAGCTGGAGCATATGAAAGCATGTGTGAGGTGTCTTGCTGTGGTAGATGCAACATTAATAAACGACATCATCTCAGAGAGAAAGGGAGACTGATAGAGACAGATAGGAGAAAGACTTCCTAGACTGAATCATTACACACCATTAAACACTTAAAAAGAAAGCCTTTTTTAGTAAACATGAACTTTCCAGAAGTGCCATCTATACTTCCACTGATTCATCTAACGTGTCCATGTGGTGTCATCCACCTTTGATTTAATGAGTGTTACACAGTTTATTTGATAGTATATTTATTGAACAACTGCTCAGCAGATGACCTTCTGCTAAATAGTACAACAATGTGTCACAAACACCAAGATGAGCTAAATGGTTACAAAAATTGGTTTTCTTATTCATTCATTGATTTCTTTATTGGATTTTTGCTTTTAACATTCCACTTGGATAATAGTTCATAAAAAGGCTGAACGATTAAGTCAATAGCAAGAATAAAACTCAAGCATGTGAAATGAAATTAAAGAAATGAATGAATTTAACATTTAACAGTTTAGTTTAACATGAAAATGGAAGAAGGCAGAGCCCAGTGACCTTTCACCTTGCTGGGTGCAGCACATGAGTGTGTAAATGCATTTTCTTTAATGGCAAACATGATTGAATGTACTTCAATGTCACAGGTATTTCCACATTCACGTGTTTTATTGAGGACGTTTTGTGTATACACAAACACCACAACACCTCGGCGAAACACAAACAATGAAATAGGGTTGTCATGACGACTCTATTTCTGGGTGGAGGCACATGTAGCATTGGATGAAGCTTGTCTGTCAGTGGGCTGCAGTGCATTTAAGACACAAGCCCTACAAAAATAATGTCTTGTTATTCTGTACCGCTACATAATGTTATTGGTAATGTTCCTGGAACATCTTTAAACAAAACCTTTTAAAACTGGAAATACTTGCTATCCTAATAATGCTGGCGTTAACAATGTCATCGTGGGAAGTCATTGCAGCCATGCAGCAGCTAACTGACTAACCTCAGATTGTGGATGCGGTCACATCTTCTTCATGTCATATGATGCCTTTGTTTCTACCAGCTTTAACAAGTCGTTTAATTGAAAACAATGAATTGTTTTCCTACTTTCTCTCAGTAATACTATGAGCTAACTACAGCTCTTTAGCTAGGTGATCCAATCACTGCAGCTTCTTCCAGCTGCTCCTTTGTTCCACTGCTGCAGTAGCTCCACACGCTGGATTCATGTCCTTTGTGATGCAACTCCAAAGGGATTGTTTTCTCTTTTTGGGATCAAGCTGAGGATCTTCGGCTTGTTTAAACCACTCGACTAAAAACTTTACCAACATTTCCTCATATTCTAATACCTGCAGGTCATCTACTGATCAGAAGGTTGGTGGTTCGATTCCTTGCTTTCCCCTAGTCTGCATGCCAAATATCCTTGGGCAAGATACTAACCCCATGTTGCTTTCTGATGCATCCGTCGGAGAGTGAAAGTGTGTGAATGTTCCCATATGGAAAAGATATTTATAAATCTTATAAAGTTTGTATCTGTCTTTTGTGAAACTTGTATGAAAAACATACAAGAGTGAAAACAGATATAAAATCCCTTGAAAATTCATATAATGAAACTTGTATGTTTTGGATACTTCCTAAAACAATATATGAAAGTAATGAGAAAGTGGCCACTTTCATGAGTAAATCATAGAAGTTTTTACTATTTCTTTTCCATATAGGTTAGATAGGCAGTAACAGATTAGAAAAAGTGCCTGTGTGAATGGGTGTGATTGGGTGAATGAATTAGTTGTGTAAAGCGCTTTGAGTGCTCAGACAGAGTAGAAAAGCGTTATATAAGAACCAGTCCATTTACCATCTACAAATGAACTATAACTATTTCCTAAGCATAAACATATTAAAAAGCCAGTAAAGTTGCTGCAACGTAACTTAAACAAAATGACGTTTTTTGAAAAATAATGTTTGAATATCAAAATATTTTATCAGAGGGTTAATATATATTAATGATAAGAGCAATTTCATTAAAGCAGTGTGGTACAGTGTGCATGATGCTGAATCCTGGTTCGATCCTGATGCATTCGTGCATGTGCGAATGTTAGAAAAGGTGCTTGTATCAATGTGTGGTTGGGTGAATGAGGCTTGTAGTATAAATTGCATCGAGTGCTCATTAAGAGTAGAAAAGTGCTATATAAGTTCCGGTCCATTTACATGACTTATATATAGTAAGTCATCTAAGGAAATATGAGGATCAGCCTTGCAGATTTGGTATCAGTGGGAGCTATCGCATCGCTCCAGTAAACAGAAGAGTAAACAGAAGCCTTGTTCCCTTCCTAAATGTTTATTACATGCCTTCTGCTGGTGACAAACCTCAACATGCAAGACTGCAGAGGCTAATGGGATTTCACCATATGGACCGACATATTGCACACATTCATCTTGTATGAAAGTGTTTTTCTTTTTTTTGATGAAATGCATTAACTTTTCTACTTAACTAACATCTCACCTAAGCATCCTACCCCTTTCTAGTCACTGGACAAAGAGGCAAAACAAGGAGGAACCAAAGAGGCTTCTGTTTGTCTTTTTCCAGCCCTGGCAGCCAGCCTGGCTTTGAGAGGAGGCCGTCGTAGAGCTTTTGGAGAAAAGTTAATGGTGAAGGCGATGTCATTGACCCCCAAGGGCTACAGACAGGCAACTGAATCAAAAGTTCAAGTCAAACACTAAGGTCTAACAGTAGCTGTTTGACTGGCTGTAAACACTGATCATCCACTTGTCCAACACTTTAAGAGCTGGAGGAACTCCAGGCTACAGGCCACGGTAGCTTGATGAGAGAAAAAGAGCAAAGGTAAGAATATTACATAGAAGCACCTTAGTTCTTTGAGTATCACTTTTAACCTTTTAACATGGAGTGGGACTTTGGGGAGACTGGACTGAGAAGAAGAGAACAGGCCCTACTCAGTTATCCTCCAGTCATTTTCACACCAACAATACTGTGGACCTCAGCAAGGCCAGGACTAGTTTCATCAAACACTCTGATTTACATTCATAAATCTGATTTTCCAAATGGGGCTAAGAAGATGCCAACAAGCACAAACTAACAGGTGGCTTCACGAGTCTATTGACCTGTTTGACTGCACTACAAGTAGACTGTTTGACATACACCAGGTGTGTCCGATTCTGGTCTCCAGTTCAGTCACCAGAGCTGAGTGTACTTACTCAAGACAATGCTTTCACTTTCACCAAATGTGCTGCTGCAGAAATGTCTCGTCGCTCTGAGTGGTTTAAGCCTCATGAAGGGTGGAACAAAACCTGAAACCTCACACACAAAGCTGTGTTCCAAGTGTGAGTGTGAATGCAATTTATTTACATGGGTTTTATATTTTGGTTATTTTGCTAATAAAAGATATTCCCCCTCATAAACCTTAATGAGGTCGAACTTGAGCACTTCTGTCTATGAACAGGAATATGAAATGTGCTCAAATTAGCATTTTTTTTAATATTCATCATTCATAATAAAGTAGTTAAAGAAAATAATTTAAAATGAAATTATATTTTACACTATGTGTAAAATGTTTACACATAGTGCTAGAAAAGGCAAAGTCCTCCTGGCTATGAAAAGGAACCTCGAGAATCTACCCAATGAACTCGAGGCAACAATTTGCACTTTGTTTGTTTGGGTAGATGTTTTTACATATTGTTTTAGTAAATAGTACTCTACAGCAGGTTTATTGGTGGTTGGGCAAAAGTTTAGCTGTGCCAGGATTTTCTAAACCAGCCAGTAAGCAGCAGGTCAGTAGTGAAAATTAAATGTGGTGATAACTTACACGCGGGTGCAAATATCACATAAAAAACAACCATAAATGAGCTATAACTGAAGAAAATCTGCAGCAGCAGGAATATGTTTCCCTACTTATTTTTCAAATACAAATGAAACATTTTGGTCATGTCTGACTCACACGGACACTGAAAGCGAGTACAAACTAAATAACGCACACTATTAGTGGTAGTTTCTTTTCAAAATAAAATACATATTTTGGTGACATCTTAAAGAATATTTAACAGAATAAAAACCAACAATCCTATCAGAGCTGTCGGTGCACAAACCCAAAGCAGTCACGCATGAATACAGCACCTACAGCTGCACACTGAGGTGTCACGTTTAGCTAACGTACCTCCGAGATGGTTGTGTGGGTCAGGAGTTACTCAGGACAACATGTTTGGCACCAACAACCACACTCAGAGTCAGTGAAATCAACACTGGTGCTAGCTTAGCACTTCAGC
>NW_024582961.1:236306-275322 GCF_018398535.1 Haplochromis burtoni | reverse complement strand
CACCAGCTACAGGGGCCTGGCTAGCTATGGGTGAATGAAGGGTGCGAAGCCGAGTCTCCAATTCAGTAATCCTGGCCTCCAGAGCTGCAAATATGCTACATTTGTTACAGATATCTTTACTGCTAAAGGAGGCTGAGGAGTAACTAAACATCTGACACAATGAGCAAGAAAGTGCAGGAGGGACAGGTGAAGTAGCCATGGTGCTAACGAGTCGGCTACGAGCTAAGCTAAGCTAGCGAGACAGTACAGGGACAGTGAGTGAATACTTTGGCTATAAATTAGGTAATGAGTACACAGAAAGTGTGCTTTGGATGAAGCACGTGAAGATTATACTATGAAAGAAGAATGTATTTAAAAGTTGTTAATTAAATTGCTAAGCAAATAAGCTACTCAGAAACACCACTGTGTTCGAGCAGGAACAGGAAGTGATACTCTACCACAGAGCGAGCGAACACCAAGTGACAGCGCCACCAAGAGTCACCATGTGCCACCATGTGCACATGCCTAAATACACTGATTTGCTGCCACATGATTGGCTAATTAGAATTTTGCAGTTGCATAGATGTACCTGACAAAATGCCCAGTTTTTAACTTTTTAAACTCCAACATGTTTCACTTAATATTGTACACTCAGAGCTCGCGTGGGTTGGCTAAAGATGAAGTCGTCAGGTGGCAGAATGGATTCTGGAGGTATGTATGAATTTAATCAGCAACAGTGACAATGTTGCCCAAGTAAACCACTTGATGTCATTTACTCCTTTGAAAACCAATGTTGTGATTTCCACAGTGGGATGAAAGAACTCTGAAAAGAATCTGGAGCTTATGGGAAAAAGCTGCAGTCTGTGTGTGGGAGGTGTACAATCACCAGCAGCAAATCTTCAGCACGTTAAATTCAGTTACTTGAAAGGAGGAAGAATATTTGCTTACTCTGGTGCTTTTTTCTTTTCCACAAACATAAACTAAATGATATGTGAGTGTTTCTTCGCTTACACAATAGCACGATCTGATATCGTCATGTTGGTGTTGTTCCCAGATCAACATTGCAAGTGACCAATCAGAATGTTGTGACGTCATACTTTTGTGACTTCGGGAAAAACCGCCGTAAAACAAAAAAACTGTACTTAAGCTGCGAGAAGCCGCCTCTGTCCGCCGATCAAAGGACCCTGACCCTTTAATAAACGCTAAGCAGAATGGATATTGTCCTTGCAACACTGGAATTTCATAAATGCACGAATGGCTTGACGTGCCAAAGAATAATGTCGCAACAATGTGCTTGGTCACCTGGAACAACATTTACTATGTTGTTCCAGGAACAACACCAACACGACGATATCAGATCATCCTACATATTATTAGGCAGCTGTGTTCTGCAGGAATAGCTTACCTGTAAAAAAGAAAAAGCGATCCAGTCTCTGATCTCCACAGAGTCAATCAAATGAAAGAGAAATATTAAGGCTTTTTTTTAACTTGCAGAAATTGAAGTTGGTGACCATCAAAAAGGTGAGGAGGATGTTTTCATCACAGCCATGAGAATCGCTGTGGACCATCCATCATTGACCTGGTCTAAGCACATGAGCACCGTGGTCCAAGTGGTCCTTGACAGTAAAATAGAGCCGAGCCACTTGAACACTGGCTAACCTCTGCTCACAGCACAGTCATACCAATACTAGTGGGTATAGAAGTTTAAAGGGAAAAAGCAAACATAAAAACAACTTTGTGCTCAAAAAGAAGAAAAATATGCGTCTGACTAAACTGGTAAAAAAGGAAAATCCTCCAAGTCTTACTTCAACAGGCATCGATTCCAAACATAGGCAGCTGAATTAAAAGTAGGGCAGAGTGAAGCTTTGCAGGTACATTTGGTGCAATCCAATACACAGCAGTAGTCTATGGATTCATTCACAGCCCTAGAGAAACACATGTGTCTCGCACCCACAGCAGTTCATTCTCCTTGAAGTACGAGGCATTATGAAAGCTGTGCAGCATTATCTTTGTGATTAAACACAAGCTTGGATATGTCATACATTTGTAGAACCCCAGTGACTGAAACAGAGACAAATACATGTTTATGCATCCTTCTATGTGTATATTCAGCTGGCTGAGTCAGAGGGAAGTCCAACTTTCAGAACTACAAGACAATTTCTTAAACAACACAATCATCAAGTTTAATATATGTTTCATAAGCACCTCTCTGATTTATTCTGAAAGAAACTGAATTTAGAAAAATGTGCAGGACGTCATTAAATTCTTCAGCAGTTTCTGCAAAACACTTTTAGAAACATGGTTTGTGATGGAAGTATTACTTCAGTTATTGTATTAGACCTGAGAGGCTCGGACAGATCCGAGGATTTACCTTCTCTAACAGGAAACATGCCTACATTGTTCTAACAGAATGCATTGTTTATTTTAACTGCTATATTTTAACCTTGCTTTTTACTTTTAACAGTGTGATGATGATAAAGAAATTTCCAGTACTGGTTTATGTTTCACAACCTTTTCACAGTAAAGAAAGGGGCTGGATGACCCCAGTTGACCTCTAAAACCTTTTATTAATTCTTTAAAATGATAGCAGCACAAATGTTTGACATGACTTTTGTTAGATCTCAAGAAGGTGGGAGGCCAACTCCACTCATGTAGTTCACCGAGCTGACCTCTCCCCTGCCACCGTCACTGACACCTTGACTCAAACCACTTTGTGTTGTCGTTGCCTCCGTTTCGCTGGTACGAGTCTCGATGACACAGACCTACTGCTGACTACATGCAGTGCTGCTGTAAGTTATTTTTAACTTTGTTGAAATAGTGATTAGTGACTTAATGACCTGACTAACCCAAAGCTCAGATCTTTCCAAGTAACCTTATCTGAATCCATGATGTGTCTTTGGACTACTAGTAGAAAGAGGATATTCTGGTGCGGAGGCACCTTTTGAGCCACCACAGCGGGGTTTTACAATCATATTGTTTTTCTGATTTATTTTTTTGGCATTTCAATGATATTCCAGCACAGACGCTCATAAACAAACAAAGATACAGAGGGAGGTGTTTAAAAACTTTATAGCTTGTGGACAAAGTCCTGGCTACTGGTTTTGACTTCTTCTTCCCTGATAGATGGCCACACCTGCCATTCATGAGAATACTGCAGCGGCTTTCTGCGTGGTAACAGCAGGTATGGCTGTAGCTCAGGCGGTAGAGCAGGTCATCTAGTGATCGGAAGGTTGGTAGTTCGATTACTTCCCCTAGTCTGCGTGCCAAACATCCTTCGGTAAGATACTAACCCCAAATTGCTCTCGGAGTATGAATGTGCTTGTGTGAGTGAGTGAATGCACAAGTTGTGTAAAGCGCTTTGAGTGCTCAGAAGAGCAGAAAAGTGCTATATAAGAACCAGTCCATTTAGCATACAAAATAAATACAAGTGTCTGGAAAACAAGGTTGGGGTGGTGAACAAAGTGACCGTTACTGCAGGTATACTAGCCGAAATAGCACCATCTACGGGCAAACATATCTAACCATGTAAAATGTAAACTTGAACACTCGTGTCTTTATCCTGTCTTCCTTCTCTCGCCCCAACCAATCACAGCAGATGGCACCGCCCCTTCGGTTCTGCCGGAGATTTCTTACTGTTAAAAGGGAGTTTTTCCTTCCCACTGTCGCCAAAGTGCTTGCTCATAGGGAGGTCATATGATTGTTGGGTTTTCTCTGTATTATTGTAGGTTCCAGCGTACAATATAAAGCACGCTGAGAATATTGTTTTGTGATTTGGCCGCAACTTTTAGTTATTTTAGTAATCGAGTAATCTGTGGATTACTCCATTGATTAATTGAGTAATCGGATAAGAAATACTTTTATCTATGTTCCATGTTAACTTAAATTTTTTAAAGAAAACGTTTTCTTAAATGCAAAAATATATAAATAAGCTACAGTCAAAGTTGATAAAATAAGACATGTGAAATCTAAACTAAGGCATAAAGAATTTACTTTACTTTTAATGACCCATGTACATTTCTGTTGGCTGTGAAAATAGCTTTTATTTGTTTATGTTTAAAAGTAACTCACTTTAATTAACACAACATTTTATATCATTTCATTCATTTCTGAAAAATCTTATGAAAGCCTTAAAATGAATCTGGTCTAGTACACCCCATGCCCCCCTTTAGACTCACCCCTGTTTTCCCATGTAAAATAGGACGGCTGCCATTAGTTAGCTTAAACAGCTAGTTGTATAATTTAAACATGCTCAGCGTGGTGTGTAAACAGACCAGCCATGATGCCATCATCATCATCAATACTTCTGCCACTGGGTTTTCAGTGTTTTTGTTTAAAACTGGGGGCTCTGTGAGCTTAATGTTGTCAAACGTGTTATTCTCACACTGCTCCTAAACACGTTTGTATTGCAAGTCTGTTTTTAGTGGCAAATGCAGTTCACATTTCCATGCCGACAGTGGCACGCTATAGAGCCATGCATTAAACAAAGCACCAACGAATTTGTGCTGAGAATTTTTTATAATCATATTATTGGAAAAAGTCAATGAATCCCTTCAGCCCTAAAATTAAATCTAAACTGTAAAACACACACATCCATCTGTGCTCTTCCAGAGAACCCAGAGAGAACCCATTTAAACAAGTAGAACATGGGAACTCCACACAGAAGTGGTTCTTCTGTGTGCTGCTGCACAAACATAATATTTTAAGTTCAAAGAAAGTAAAATAAAATCTTGCAGTACCTCAACTTTTGTCCCATTTGCAATACGAAAACATTAGCCACTATCTCTGAACTGGTACCTACAGGAATGAGCCACACCATCACTGATATCATCACCTACTGACAACCAATGACTTTACAACACGTCCAACAATTAGTAAGCCAGAATATCTATACACAATTACACCAGAACACTTTCGTTATGGATGGCAGGTTTCACTTGAGGAGATCGGGACAGATAGAACAGCATGAGGACAATACTCTGCTTAGACTGTTCTCCATGACCTGGACTTGCATAAGCAGCAGAAAATAGACGGACGGCAGCTCTGTCTGCAAGACAAGTGTGACAGTAACTCACATTTGTATTAAGACGGGTCTGTTGACAGTTGTGTGTACAGAAAACACGTGTGTCTCTGCAGAGAAGCCACAAGACAATGATGAATGAAACCGATTCCATGAAATCTCTAATATGTGTCACTTAAGAATGGATAAGCTCATCAGAGCTGTTTTCACATGAACCCAGTGGTGTTCATATGCTGCAGATGACATGAAATCATTAAGAAGTATTAGCTGCAGCTGTGTCTTTGCTGGTGTGACACCCACATGTCTCTGTGATGGCGTGTTCCCACAGCTCATAGGTTCAATCTTCACAGTCGTAATGGTAACTGTGCTTCTGAGTTTTTATCGGTAAAACAAAACAAATAAAAAAATATTTTTTTCCACTGATAACAGTTTGTCTATCAGTGATTTGGTATGAAGCCATTTTAAATTATCTCTGTCATTTTCTTAAACAGATGACATTTATTTATTTTTTAAGACTAGAAAAGCTTGCTGCCAAAGCATTTCTTTGCACTTCCCACTCACCTCATGGAAGGGTTTGCATGAAGCATGCTGCAACAAATTTTTGAAGTGATCAACTATAAAGGTGGAGCTGCTCATCACTGAGTTCATGTTTGGAACTTTGATTTCTGTTTTCGGGGATTTAAAGGTTTTTTGGAGGTGTTGTTGTAAACTGCTGATCAGCTGTAAAACAGCCTGTTTCAGTTTAAGTGTTGTTTTCAATAAACTGCATGCTCCGAACAATGTTTTGTCTCACTCCCGTTTCTTCTTGATGCATGGTGAAGCTCTACTCGTAGCTTGCATTGAGTTCCCATACCCTGATTTTATAAATAAGATTAAATAATCCCTTAAATTCCCAAACCAGCAGTTTTAATGAGCTTACCAAGAGCACCCAAATGCAACAGAAGTTTTCCCCATGAGGTGGCATTAACAGTCTCTGCATTCATTACCAAGACTAAGTTTCTTTGCTTGTTTTCTTTGTAGTTTTGTTGCCGTGCATTTGAAAGTGGCTGACAGTGATAAATCTAACCGTTTAAATTCGTGTGTGCGTTTGTGTGTTTAAGAATGCATGTGTACCTATATATTACTCATAATTTGGGAACATGCATTTCATTACATAGCCAGATTGTGGGGACTCAGTTTCCCCTTTTCTGTTTTTCCGTCTTTGATATTTTTCTTATGGAAGTTTTGGCATCATTTTGCAGTTTGTACCGTTGGGTCTATTAGCTTTTCTTTGTTTGTTTCTTCTTCGTTTCTGAAATGATGCTCTTGGCTTTCCGCCATTAAGAACCAAAAACTGAGTTTCATTAATGTTTGCTCATTAAACTATAATTGTGGTACGTGGATACAAATTAAAAAGAGACAGCTTTTGTTCCTGTGAATCTATTTTGAAATCTGGTATTTAGCTGATTTCGGGGAGTTGACTCCTCTGCTTGGTGCATGCTCAGTGTTCAGCACCTGAAGCCTGGTTTGGAGCATGTCACTCTCCGTTCTGTTTCACGCCTTTTTGTTTTACCTGCTTTAACCTGCCCGTGTGATTGAAACAAATTTGCCACATTTGTATCTTTATACTGTTGTGTTCTGACAGAAGCCTCTGGCTACAAAATCCATTTTTTAAAACTTGAACTAAACTTTTCTTTAATGCTAAACAGATACTCGTGTGCACAATCTGAAAACATGCAGTATGTTCACAATGAAATGCCACATCTGCGTTTCTGACTGTTTTTATTGATATTTTGACTTTTTCCCATGAGCAGCATTCTTATCATGGAACACATGGAACTGATTTCTATTAAACTGAGGTAGAGCTTTATATTACACCTCTGTAATAGCATGTAACACTGGTGTCCCGATGTGGAAATAAGTGATAATAACCACATAAAAGCATTTAAATACCATGTAATGGCAACGACTAAGTAGTAGATTATCAACCCTGGTTTTGAAGCTAATTAATGTTGAACTGAAGTTTATAATGGGGAAATAACTCGAGGTAATAATGTGGAAACAGTAGTGGTGATAGTAATATCACAGACTGTAAACAGTACAAGAGTAATCTGGAATCAAACATGCTGAACCGGTGACATTCAGCGCTGCTAACGCCACAGTAATAAGATAATGAAGGTTGATATTTTCACATATTATGATACTAATGCCATGTTGCATTGATGAATGTTAGACTTATCTCGTATATTCCATCCTCAGAATTCTCCTTTGTTTAAATATAATAATATGAATATTAAAAATTTAAAACTGTGCAAAACGACATGTTTACGTTTAATTTTGAAGTAATTATATATTAAACCAAATACCTAATTTGATGGTGATGCTATCCACAGCCATGCCACTCTCGTGCCCTCTCTGCTCATTACACCATAGCCTCTGGTGAAAGTCCTCACACCCCTCCCCCACCTGTCACTTTCACTCACGATCAGGTTCAGAGACGAATGAGAGACTCCACTCAGACAGGTCTGCTGGACCAGACGGGGTGAGTCCCCGTGTCCTCGAGGCCTGTGCCCCCCAGCTTGGTTGATGATGAGTCTGAGTCTGCATGGGGTCCCAGTGCTGTGGAAGACATCATGCCTTGTCCCTGTACCAAAGACGCCACATCCCAGTGACTCCCAGGATTATAGGCCCATGGCACTGACCTCCCACATCATGAAGACCCTAGAATGACTCATCGTGGACCAGCTCTGAGCTATAGGCAGACCACATCAGGATCCCCATCAGTTTGCTTACCAGCCGTGACTCAGACCTTCACAATAAAACAGGAAACAAGAAACCACCACACAAAGACGCAGACTTGACACTAGGGCTGTTCGATATAACGATATATATCGGATGACGATATAAAAACGTCTATCATTTGTTTCGTGGTGTCGCAAAATAAACTGTTTACGGCAATATTTTTTCATGGTTTTGATGGTCATTGTAGTGGCTATATTAATTTCTTAAAGTTCTCTCTTTCTCTTATATTTAATATAACCACACTACAGACGGACAAGCGCCTGTTTTTATGCGTTGTGTTAGCAACAACGACGGTAACACCATCGCGTGTCCGCTTGTTTATGTTCCACATAAACCTTTCACAATAAAGCTCAAGATCCTGTTGAGACTTTTCAAAATAAACTGAATCACGTGAAAGAGCAGATTATTTACGGATGAGAAGTAAAAAAGAGCCGCCAGGTGCTAAAAAATAAACCTTAGACTCAAACGTTAGAACAGGCTTTTCCCCGCAGCACGCCGTGTAATAAATACTCACAAAGAAAACGGCGGCCGTTACAACTTATGTCTAAAAATGTATCGTTTCATGCATCGGTTAAAACACTCGACTCCAGCTACATGACGCGCAGCTGGAAACACTTCACGCAAGTCGAGCTGCCCGAGATTCACAGAATTTATAGAAAATGTTACATTTTTGTGATTTATATCGTTATCGGACGATAGATGTCTTATATCGGGATATGAGATTTTGGTCATATCGCACAGCCCTACTTGACACTGAGAGACAGACAGAATATAACACATGGAACTTGAACTATACTAAACATGAGACACAACCGAAGAACAAATCCTTAAACATGAATAAACAGAAACCTATAATTCTAATAATGGTCAACAATGCATAAGGATCAAAATAGAATACAAAATACAAAATGAAACCAAAACACGAGAACTCAAAATACTGGGTCAAAACTGACCTAGAACCGTGACAGGAAGAAAAAGACATGCTGTGGAAGAGAGACAGAGGTTAATAAAAAGTATGATTCAGTGCAGAGAGGTCTGTTAACACATAGTGAGTGAAGAAGAAACACCCAGTGCATCATGGGAATCCCCAGCAGCCTGATCCAGCCCCAACAGCTCTAAAAGCCCGTATCTTTTATGTTGTGCCTGTCTCTCCACATAAGGAATATGAACTGTATAAAGATGTGATGGCCAATAACATGTTCCTGGTTTACAGCATAACCAAAAAAATCACATGGCATAAACAACAACCTTCCCTCTTTCCACTGGTTTAGCACTCTAACCAGTATTATTGACACAGTAAAGTATAAATGTTGCTTTTATTCAACAAATAAAGACTTTCCCAGGAAAAGATGCCCTGCGGTGCCTCAGCGTAGTCACACAGTGCAAATTGTTGTTTGGTTTAGTTAACTGACCAGTGAAATAACACTAGTGTTAGCAGTGAGGTTTTTTACATGTATTATTACATAAGTATATTTCATACATAACAGCACAGAGGAGAGCAACAGTGAAAAATAACCCTACATTACAAAATGTTCTTCTTTTTTCCAACAGTGTTTGATCTGCACACAAAGGACCATTACAGATCTTGCTTCTCATAAAGATAGATGAGATAAACAAAAATATGAACATAATGAAAATAATATGCTGTCTAAGAGCCAGAAAGAACATTTCCTGAGGCGTACACACAGGTTCGTTTCCCCAACTCTGCCACTTCTCTGCAGCGTTGACTCCACTCACAGTTTCAGCTGAAGGCTGGAACACATAACCTCTGAAGTCTATCAAGGCCACATGCACACAACCCCATCGCAGGTCGTTATTGCAGGGCAGTACTTATTGGTGGAAATGAGTGACAATTATCTGCACCGATTCCCTCCTATTTGATTTAATTCTGTATCTCTATAACCTGTCGCCTTGCTATTAAACCACCTGCCACAGCAGTGATCTCATCACCATAGACTAATAGTGTAATCTTCCAGAGCAGGGTCTAATATCTATGAAAGCACAGCGATATTCATGTAAAATCCATTACTGCTTGTATCATTCTTCACTGGCCAGCAGTATTGGACACATCAGTATAGTGCTGCAAATTGTATTAACTGACCACGGGTTAATGAATTTTGGTGCAAGTACAGTTGTAGGCACTGCATTTGTACTAGACATGAGTGGAAGTCTGCTATTGAATTGCAGTGCAGCTCCTGCAGCTATTTTCCATCAGCTGCCTGTTCAGACTATTATTTCTACCAAGTACAAATAGAAATAAGAGGGTCAAAGGTTTTTTTTTCTTCAGTTAAAGGAATGCAAATATTCTGCAATAATAATATCAACACAGTGATGCGTGGATATTGTTGAGTGCAGAAATCATGTCATAGATGAATTTTGACATCAAATCCAGTCTTGCAGGAAACAGATTACTTTCAAAATAAAGCCTCTAAAACTGTGAGATTTATATATTTTTTTTTCTTTCTGCTATTCTTCGCTTGTAGTGTGAACATGTTCCCCGTGACTGTGGAAAAAGTAAAACGAGAGCATCTGGCACCGGCTGCAGTTGATCTGGTCAGTCAGATGCAGGCCTTTCACCCAGGACTGCGCTTTATCTTGTACTCGGTTTGGCATTTATTGCTCTGAGGTTATATTTATTTATGTTTTGCTTTCTGTAGTTTTATTTCTCTCTTTTAGGACATTAGGTTAAAATAGACCCACTGATGTTGTTCACCAAATTTCTTTTGCTGGATGACTGTAGTGCTGCCGAGTTTGATTCCAACCACTGCAGGAGAGTACATTTAATACCTGCATGCTCTAATTGCTGTAATTAAATATGGTCTATGGTCAACAGTGCTGAACGGGGAAGAACCGAAGCAGACCCATGCAAACATGGGGAGAACATGCAAACTCCACACAGAAAGGCCCAGCCAAGTGATGAAGTCGAGCTCAGGCAGCAGTGCTCATCACTGCGCCGTACAAGTTGCCGTAATACAACAAGGTGTAGTATGTGTGTGATTTTAGTTTCCTGTCCCTGCAGAAGTTTCACCTTTGACATTAGAGTGGACTGAAATGGTTCTTAAATCCCACTTTTCAACATGAGCTGCTCCACCGCCTGAGCTACAGCTGCTCCATCACCTTTTTACTGTGTAGCATCACCACAGATCACCACGCACCACAATGCTTTCCACACCTTCTAAACTTTAGTTAGAAGAAGTGTCTGTGTGTAGTTACCAACTCTGCATAACTCACAACCATCAGTGTTGTTAAATGTTATTGATTACACTCAGAGTCTCAGGCTGTGATGATGGTGGAGTTAGACCCATCACAGTCACATTTCTGGAACCTTTATTTGTTTAGTTCAGGGACTTTGTTATTCAAGGTTTGGTGTGAGTGCTTAATAGTGTAAAAGTGTCCCTATAGACTCGCCTACATGGTGATGTGAGCAGTTACAACACGATGAACAAAATAATTATCTCAGGTAATGCTGAACGTTTGGGAATAAAAACAAGCCAGTTTGTTTATCCATTGAGCAAAAGGTCACAGGTTGGGCTTTACTGCTTTCTCAGCTTTATAATTAAAGACCTGAAAATGATCCCATGGGAGAAGATTTTCCGTCCATCTCAAAGAATATTTGGGACAATTTTGGAAGTCTTTTATTACTACAGTGAGGATGGAGAGCTGCTGGACTCAGACAGTAGACTCAATACGTATCATCTCCTGAGTAATCTTTGCTGGGTTACTGTAGAACAGGGGCGTCAAAAATCGGGGGCAAGTACAAACCCAGCAGAGACTCAAATGTGAGGGAAGCTGACATTTTGGACTTTTAACTGCATTTTTACAGCTTTTACCACTTTTCCTGAGGAGGTCTCCCATGGCCATTTATACCACACTAAAGTCACTGAGTAATAGAAAATCCCAATTACTGTAATTACATTACAGAAAAGCTTTCCTGTTGTATTTATCAATCAATCTATGTTAAAAAAATAAAAATAAATGAAAAGGACATTCTCTATGAATCAACAAAAACCTTTATAATATTTTATAATTACAGGACAGATAGTGAATCACCAGAACTTTACTATAATTATATTTCTATCGATTTAGCCTAAAGAGCTGACAGATGTCCTTCAGTTACTGCAGCAGCTTTTCTTTAAGCCCTTTATAAACCCCAGTTATCTGAGGGATTCAGTGTGTAGTTACACTATTCTGACAGTAGGGGGAGTTTCACTGGTCACCTAAGATCAAAGTGGGCAGTGTGTAGCACATAAACTCAGACTTTTCTGCTGTAGAGAGCGTGCTCATGTTGTGCCTCGTGTCAAATATGTCGAGCATGAGGCCAGGCTGAGGATGTGGGGGACGTTGCTCAGCTAGAGGTCCAGTCACATGTGTCGGGGTGTCCTGTTGTGAGAGCTTTGGGAGTGTGGGGTAACAGGTCAGTCTGTTCCACGCTGCTGTCAGAGCTTTTCATTGAGGACACTCATAACTGTTATGGAGTTCTGTGCATCTGGACAAAGACTAAAAGCTACGTGTCTGTTTTCACAGATGATGTGGTCCCTGTAAGCTGATCGAGCAGAGGCCTCTGCCCTCAGATCAGGACCAACAGCTTTACAAAGAGGATCTGCTGCTCTATAGTCCCAAACACATTTGTGTTGCCACCATCCATGCTGCTCCTGTTAGCCACTTTCTCTGTTCTTGTATTGTTTTTACATATGTATGGGGTGACCATGCCAAACCTTTTTTAAAAAGCTTTGCTTTATTGCTCTGCTCTTTCCTTTGTGTGACTCTTCTCACCTCGGACCAAATATCTGCTCGTTCTCTTTCACTCTGTTCCTGCTTTTAAAGCTCTTTAAAGCTTGTACTCCTCAGCTCAACTTTTCCGCCCCACTCTCTCTCTGTATCTCTCTCTCTCATCGCCTCACATGCTCTCCTGCTGGGATATGGTTGCCATGACAACACAGGCCTGCTCTGCTAGATGGTACTTAGGCTAAAAGGCTATATCAGTATGTTTGTGACCGTTTCTGTGTCAGTGCGTTCAGAATCACATGCGTGCCTGTGTTACTGGATGTGATAATACGTTTTTGTAATAGTGCTTTGTTCTGTTTACCAGCTTGTGCAGTGACATGGTCTGGAAGACCACGCTCTCTTAGTCTCATCTTTCATTTTCATCCTTTACCTCCTTCCCTCCTTAGCTCTACCATTCATCTGTGTGGTACACTAGCATTAGCAGCAGCTTGGCAAACAGCTGATGTGTCCCTACCCCATGCTGAGAGGCCTTTTCCCCCCCGATGAAGACAAGATAGAGAAATATGCTGCATATGCCACACTTACTCTCAATTTGTTCAGTTTAATATGATCAAATATAGCAACGATATGTTAGTGCAAAACAGTTTTCCAGCACATTATCCAAAGTCAAACTGAAACGTGTTTCACATTTTATTTTCAAGCTTTTCCTGCACCTCAGCTTTATCGTGAGCTATAGTACAGAGTAAATATTCAGTTCAGTTTTACTTTAATTACATATAGTACCAAATCACTGTCACCTCAGGATGATTGATTATGGACTTCAGGGGGCACAGACAGGTCCTGTCCCCTTTCATTACAGATGTAAGACGGGTTGAATCCGTCTCCACCCAGGTTTCTGGGCACTCACATCCCCGCTGATCTCACCTGGATTCACAACACCATCACCCAGCAGCACCTGCACCTCTCCGTGTCCTGAAGAAGAATAACCTGGACCAGAAAACGCTGCTTCTGCCGCTCCCCATTGCTCTCCTGCTGTCTGGTTGTCTGGTATTCAGCGGGCCGTTACTGAACTGGAAGGCCGGCGGAGTGTAATGCAAAAAATAGTTGACTTGCCCCCTGTCACCCCTGGTGGTCATCGGGAGATCCTCCCGTCTCAGAAAACACAGGTGACCCCTCGCACCCCGCCCACAGTATGATTGACCTGCTGCCCTCTGGTCGGTGCCTCAGGTCAGTCACGTCCCACAGCTCCAGACTAACAGCGTCTTCCCTGGATCATGTGAACTGCTAACACCCCACCTCTGCCCACCCACCTCACCAATCTGACCCCTGTGTGAGTAATCCTCATCACTCAGGCCACTCACACATGGACTCTATTCGGACCAAGTCTTTTCTTTGCACTGCCTCCAAGCACTAACAGTAAAGGGCTATTCTTTTCTTTTATAGGGTAGAGACTGCACAATATTGTAAAACTCCAACAATCAGATGACCCCCTATGAGCAAGCACTATGGCGACAGCTGGCCATTCACTTCTTAGAGCCGTCTGTGCTGCTGGGAGTCAACAGCGTACCGCTCACCTCGGGTTTTTGATTTGTTTGGTTGAGGTTCGGCATGTCAGGAGAAGTTAGTCCTTGATTGGGCAGTTTGGTTTAGAGCTCAGTGACTCAAATGTTTACGGTAAACTTTTCAATAAAGAGGAAAAACTTGAGTATTTGACTTTCAGTGTCTGCGACCAGCAGACGTCTGCTGTGTACCTGCTGACAACTCTGCATATTTCACTCAATTAATAAATGTGCTATAAAACAATAGCAGCAATACGATCCTGTGCAACCGTCAGTCTCACAAAGGAAAACAAAACGTAGTTCAGACTGTGAATTCCTGTGCTAGCTTAAATAAGTGTGTATTGCAGGAGCCAACCCTGATTTTTAGTTGTTGCTTTTCAGTCATTTAACAAACAGCCTCCCAGCATGCCGCGCTCTCCCAGACGCTGTTCTGTCAGAGGCCAAACCAGGCTGGATGAGTGTGACAGCTGGGCTAATAAATGATGCCAACCTTGTTTCACTAAGATTCTGTTTTAATTATTGATCGATTAAAACTTATTTTTCAAAGCTTACAAACATCCTGTGCACACTGATCTCGTCTGTCTGCTGATCTTGTCCTTTTATGAACTTCATATTATAAGATTAGATTTCTGCCTGCAGTGGTCACATGACAGAGCTGCACTACAGAAGGAGCTTACACCAAACAACAGCAGCTTGGATGTAAAATGAATGCAGGCAAACAAAGAAAAGCTTTAGCACCTGATTCAACAACTGACAAATCCAATGGATATGGATACATTCAGTTCAATACTCAGGGCAAAGCACTGTTCCTTCACAGGAACATGTCAGGATTTATTCTCCCTGCTGCTGTCGCTCTTTGTCCAAACAGCTGACTGGAACCATCGACCCCAGGGATCAGCCCCTCCACCTGTGCTCCATCAGGTACATCTCCAAACTTCTGCATTTTGGTGCACCTGCATCAATCAGCAGGTTCTGTATTACTGATTTAAAATAAAGTGATCAGATCTGTCAGATACAGGGTTAATTGTTTTTCCTTGATACAATGAGGTATGAGAACAGATCGCAGTGTGCAGGCTCCACATGAGGACCTGGCTGTTCACAGAAAACTGAGAATGCCTCGAGGTAGCTGTTGTGATTTTGCCTGATATAAATAAAAGTGAACTGGAAATGCCCTGGAGAGGTGAACACTAGCACTTCCCTCGTTTTAAAAGTCTAAAGTGTTCCCACAGGCGGACGGTTGGCTTCCTGATCGGAGACTCTGAGATCGTACTCGTCAGCGAGCTCTGTCGACGTCTTCCATCGGCATGGTGACCACTTTGCATCCTTGCACTGACCCTTCAGTGAATCTGACCACAGCAGCAAATGGTTCCACGCACTAGAACACACACATCTACTCTTCAAAGGTTTATTGTTGATTGGAACCTTTCTGTGTTTCTGTCACAGCCCTGTTTCCTCGTTAAACAGTAAACTTTATTCCTTTGCATTTGGATTTAATGCAAAACATTTGTTCTTGGTTTTTTTTTTTTTTTTTTTTTGTGTCCCGTTTGGATCTTTAGCCATCAGAATTGTTGTCTTAAGGCCAAGAAAGATGCCAAGCGGATTTATTTTACAAAGTGGATCATCATGGCCTTGCCATATTGGTCCATTTGATTGACCTTTATTATAATTATGAATTTATTTTATTTTCAGTTGCTACAAACGGGACAGACATGACTGGTGGGATAGGACAGGGGGAAAGAATGAAAGAAAGAGAGGGAGAGAAAGAAAACCAAAGGGGAGAAGAGTTGGTACGGGGTGAGGGGGAAAGGGGGAAGAAAGATATAATAAACAAAACAATACAATACACCTTGGAAGATTGAAAGCAAACAATCAACCAGTATGACGAAAGCAGCTAGCATAATAGATAGCAAGACTAGTTATTAGTAGGCTGATATACATACATTGGTAGGGCACTTAAGTAAACTAGCAGCAGTAGATTTTGCAGTAGGCATATAATACAGTAAAGATACTTGTAGCCAATGCGCGCAATGTGCTTGGCGACCAAAGTGTGTCCGTCTGTGAATACCCGTGTGTACAGGTTCCTGTGTGCACACCTGTGTGGGATCAGCCATATGTTCGTTGCATTCCAAAGGTTTCTCCATGTATAGCGATTCTGCTTAGGGGATGGGGGGAGCCACAGCCCTCGTCCTCTGGCAGGGTTGATGAAGCGGAGGTATGAGAGGAGATTGCAAGAACTCCAGACATCCAGAGGCCGCCCGGAACACAGAGTACTATAGGAAGAACGAATCAGAGGGCAGGCCGCTTGGGCCACTGGTTTTCCGCCAGTAAGAGCTGAGGAGAGTCCCTAGATGAGGTGCTCACTCAGCAGTCGTCGTGAGTCAAAGCCAGGGTGGGTGAGGTTGGTGCAGTGTGACGTCGAACCATGGTTGTTCGGTTGGATGGGTATGTTTGCGTGTGTGGTTTGATTGGTTTAGCTTCGCCGCGCAGCCAGTGTGTGGGGGCCTGAGTGTACCGTGTAGCCCGGTCAGGCCGATGAGGGCCGGGGGCACGCTCCACGTCCTTAAGTGGCCCGAGCGTAGCGGCCCAGGATCGCTGAGGCCCCGATAAGCGGCCGGTGTGCAGGGTGTTGCCGGCTAGTGAAGTTAAACCGGTGATGTACCTGGACGCCCACCCCCAGACACAAAGAACCGACCAACGCACCGATGCTGAGGGAGTCCGCCACTGGCAGGGGAAGTGGAACATTTGTTCTTGTAATGCACTTGTAGAGAAATACAGCACATTTGTAGCAGTGTTACTCCTTCCACTCTTCAGTCTATTTCTGGATTTCTCTTTATCAAATTTGAGATAAGGCAGCAGTAAGTTCTGTAAAACCCACAGTGCTTAAAAGTCCATTATTGCATTCATAATGTACAGCATGCCTTGTGGGTTTTTAGCTGTGATGGTGATCATTCATTTGGTTCCTATTCTGCTGCACTGAATGACAATGATCACTGATCTAATTCACAGAAGAGATCAGGGGCTACTCTGCTGATATCAAAGCCGGTAAAGGCACAGCAGACATTTGTATTACTGTTTACTTCCTTTTCTCGCAAGCCTGAGCAGCAACATCACATCGAGTTGGTCACCACACACTACACGACAGACACATTGCGCGCCGTTGTGCTGCGCTGGGTGTGTGGGGTTGTTTCTTGTTGTGTTGTCTGTGCCAGTACAGGGGCATGCAGCACTCGGTGTGTGTAGCCTGGCTCCAACTTTAGCACCAAAAAACAGCTTCAAATCAGTTTGTTTTCTTGGTGCTATAATGACCCCCATCTCTCCTTCCTCGTGCTCCCAGCCCGAACCACTATTCTCGAATCCAAGCAGCTGAAACACACACCAGCTTCCACCTTATTATCGTCCCATACACCAACATCGCCCTCTTTAAAGCCGACTGTAACATACTACATTTTCCATTTATTAACGGTTTCAGAGGCAGTGCTGGCTGCATGCTGTTGTGCTCATCAGTCCGTGGCATAGGTCTCCATGGTAATAATCACAGTATGTGCGCTTGTTGATGTTGACAGTAAACATATCTCTCCACGGGGGCGCTGATGGTTACAGCCTAATGAACAGGACGTAGCGGCTGTCAGCCTCCATCCTGCGCTCTTCCTCTAACAGTCACATTTAAAGGAAGCACAGCCTGGGAGGCCGGAATAATGTACATGATACGTATGATACAGACACGCCTCCCAAAGGAGGCTGGATATGTGAGAGCAAAGCTGGGAACTCGTCGCCTCTGTCAGGTGTGTGTGGTGTGTGCTGTCTGTGTGTGTGGAGCTGGTGTGTGCTGTGTGTGTGTGCTGATGTGTGTGTGTGTGTGTGTGTGTGTGTGTGTGGTGATGTCGTGTTGTGTGTGTGTGTGTCTGTGATGTGTGTGCTGTGCGTGTGTGTTGTGTGTGTTTGCGTGCGTGTGTGTGTGTGTGTGTGCTTACCTGTGACCTGGAGGAGGACCTCTTCACTTATTCAGGGTAAAAACAGTTGATCTTATTCTTTGAACAAAACCAGGACTCTTCTTCCTCCCCCCTCCTTCATTCTGTGTGCAATAATGGCCGGTCCTGTGAGTGACAGCCACAATTTCCTATTAAGTCTCTGGTATCCCCTCAGCTGTCATTAGAAAAAACAAAATCCTCCTCCCGTGCTTTGGAGAGACGAGGGGAGGAGACGCGGGACAAAAGGGACAAACATGAAAGAGAAAGCGGGGGTACAGATCTGCCTTTCATTCCCACCAATAAGGATCTGATGTAATAAGATATAAAACGGTGCTGCTAATGAGGCTGGCAGACAAAAGCTGGAACATAGACGGGGATGTGAGAAATGAGCAGTACGTCTCAGGGTTCCTGTGTGACTAATATTATTCCAAATTCCTAATCTGATCTGGAAAATTATGAGTCAGTACCTGTGTTCTCTGCTTGTTCTTATCATTCTCAGGCTCCCTCATCTTTTCCACTTTGTCTCTTCCAACCACCAGCCTGAATGTATATTTCAGTAGATGACAATGGCTGCACAGAGTCTGCTGTGCTGCCGCCTGCAGTCGGTACCAGCAGGGGTAAAAGTGCTGTGGCTTCAAAGACGGGCACATTGCAGCCCCAAGAACACAAGTGAAATCCAATGAATATCAAGTTTGCCTTATAGCAAGGTCAACAAAGCATTACAACCAAGGGCGTAGATTTGGTTTTGGCATTGGTGGGGATGGATGATTCAACCACCAAACCCTGCCCTGTTTCTTTTTTTCCCTTTTTGTTTTTGCAGGAGAAACATACTTGCCTACATATGCTATTCTACCTCCTTTTAAACCATTTAAAACTACAATTCATAATTTTATATGTGAATTATAGATTGTTAAATTACTTTAGTATTTTAGGCTTTAGTTTGCAGACATATTCCATATAAATCAGGTATCATGCAAAAATAAAAATAGATTCAAATAGAGTCATGACAATAAAAGAATATGACTTTAAGGACTTAACGACATTACTTCAGTTACACCAACATCTCTGACACATTAGCACAAAGGGAACACTGAGTAACCTGGTGGGTTTTGTCCATAAAACTATTCATCTAAGATTATCACAAAGTAAAAGATCTCTCAGCAAAATGATGCAACATTTTAGGCTCTACTGCCCCGATCAAGTCAGTGAGCTGACATCTTTTAGGCTAAACATGAACTACTGTTACAGCTACTGGTGTCCCACACAACAACTCAATGTCCACTATGTGAAGCAGCCAAACACATGCCTGCTCCTCTCATTAACTGAGATAAACTGCTGGCATATTGGTTTTACATCTATACTGTCCAGTCTCTGCTGGTGGACATACAGCAGCATTGTTTAATCTGATTTGAGTCATTGTTGACCTTAGCCATGGTTTTAGTCTCCTGGGAGCACTGAAGCTTCTTTCAGCCTCAGTACCTGCGTTTTATCCTCAGATTAAAATTATTACTATGTGCTTGATGTGCCTCACCTTTGGCCCTGGCTCCTCCCCTCTGACTGCACTAGGACATACTGCCACCTGATAAAATAACACATTGATTCTTGCCATATAAAAAGTGAGACATGTCAATTCTGATTCTTTGTCAAATATACACTAATGAATCAATTTACATCAGCAGCCTGACAACTGTCATGATAATAAATATTAGTTAATCTATAGCACCAAATCATCAGCCAGTCACCCGTGACCTCGACTCTTCACCTTTGTCTGAGCTACAACATGGCAGAGCTGCCTCTGTCACCTGATGAATAACAGTGAGACACTCCACATACATGCAGTCACACATGTGCTTCAAATACAGTCATGAACCACCAAGTCATCAAAGGAGCTTGCAAAGAAAAGCGTCTGGACTACTTTAAGTTACTTGAAGACGTTTCACCTCTCATCCGAGAAGCTTCTTCAGTTCTAAGGTCAAATGGTGGAGAGTCCCAGATATAAACCTAGTGGGAGTTTCCCCCCACAGAGGGACAAAAGGACCCCCTGATGATCCTCTAATCGCCTGAGCCAAGGTGTGAAACTGGGTGTGGGTCCCAATCAGCCAGAGTTTCGGGTGAGTTCATTGTGAAACCTGGCCCCACCTTATCATGCTGACAGCTTCACTTAGATTAGAATTAGAAACGCTGCTCTGAGACTGAGAGAACTAATAGTGCTGCCTGCTGTGCAGTTAGTTTCCAAAACACGTTATTCATGGTTACATACAGTTTTAGACTGATGTGGGCCAAAGCCTAGCATAGCCTGTAACGTTATTGTGACGGACACATTTTATGAGTGAACTTGGCTTTAAGTGACTGACAGGTTTCTTTGAAAAACACTTTCTTATATCCAGGTTCTTCCTCTTTGCTGCCGTCCTCCTCTCCTCCTCGCAGCGCAGGCTTGCCGCTGCTGAAACTAAACAGAGCTCCCTGAAAGGCTCAGCCAATCACATTGGCCATATTTGTCACATGAGGTAGGACTCCAGTAGAGAACGTAATTTAACTCTTTCTGCACCGCTGGGTGAATGAGACGCTGACAGATCGTTTTTTTCTTTCTATCGGGTTTGTTTTTCTTTACTCGAAGAGATCAAATTATTGGTGGGGACAATTCAATAATCGCTGGATATTGGTGGGGACATGTCCGTTCCGTCCATGCCAAATCGACGCCCTTGATTACAACATACATTCAAGTTCACACAACAAGGCTAAATTTAAGGAAAAGAGCAGGGAACAGTCGAGACCTGTTCCCCGAACCAAAGGTTTAGGGCAGCAACGCACAGGCAGCATACACAGAGGTAGGACATAAACACAGCTCCACATCCAAGAGAACAAATTATATTTCATTTTTGTTTTTTCCTGACATCAGCAAACATTTTCATTTTTTCATTTCATTCAAGAAGTTTCCCTCAAAACAGTTTCCATTTAGAGATGGCACGATACCACTTTTTTATGTCCGATACCGATACCGATATCATAAATTTGGATATCTGCCGATACCGATATGAATCCGATATAGTGTTTTTTAATCAACAAAACTGTTTTTTTAAAATATCTTGCTGCATTTTGCAAGTCTGCAAGTTCATACTCAAGTTTAAAACAACAACTACACTAAAGCTATTCTGTTATACCTGTATGCAAAAAAAAAAATTTCATAGTTCAGCAATACTGATCAATCTAATAAACTTAAACCTACACCATCACTCCCTATTCTGGTATTTTAAAGAGTACTTAGCGTAAATATTAAGCAACCTAACTAATAGGGTTCCAACTCCCAGCAACAACAAAAATAAATAAATAAAAAATAGGGAACCACCCCTCACGCGCCACCTCATGATGCTTAATCGACGTAATCAACCTTAATTTGATGCAGTGTGAAAAAAAATGCACAGAAATCAATTATTTTTCAAGAAATTTTAAATAGATTCAACATCTTTCTTCAACAAAATTGCAGACTGCACAGATGGTACCTTCCCAAAGTGAAAAAGTACTATAGCTTACTAGGGTATATATATTAGACTTAATAGTTACTATATACAGTAATTGACTTCTATTCATTTTGCATCAAATTAAAACTTTGGGTGTCAGATAATTATTTATTAAAAGCTGCGACATTTTAAATGAGAATAAGAAAGAAAAGTATGTCTTTAGCGGCATGAACAGTGAAAAGGGGGCACAATCGGCCCCCCTGGCTAAACTTTGCTAGATCCGCCCCTGCACAGTTACCAGCCGTCAGCTACGTAGAAAAAGATCCTGGTGTAGAAAGTAATATTAAATAAATTCTAACAACAGCTTATCAAGCTTAAACGTGCTGCTGTTGTTCAGCCGCTGGTTTGCTCTTTCTGGTGCGAAGTGGGCCAAAAACAAAGACGGACTCGCGACAGAAAAGCTGATCAGCTGATCATTTAAGCAGTTTCACGATTGAAGTACCAGCCGGAGAGCGAGAGGCAGTCGCTCGTTAAGCTTAGCGTGGGAATGCTTTACAAACATTCAGAGATGGACTTACACGCTTGCTTTACTTCTCTCGGGGATAACTTTGTCGGAGATGAAATGCTAGCGGAGATGAAATGCCAGGTTGCTAGCGAAGCTCCACATGCTATCCAGACCACCGACAGGTCCCGCATGCCACAGCTGCTCTATCACGTGATGCACACTGCTCCAACTGCTAACGTTCTGCGGTGAGTTACGGCGTGTTGCAAGTTTTGTGAGGTGCTTTCGTGATATTTAATGGATCGGATTACATTTTTTATTTTTCTCCGATATCCGATCCAGTCATTTAGGTCAGTATCGGACCGATACCGATACGTAATATCGGATCGGTCCATCTCTAGTTTCCATGTGATCAGAATTCACAGGAAGAATAACTGTGTTGTGTCCATCACACAGTCCTTACTTCTCTGTATAGGCGGTGATGATCTATATTTTACAGTAACACTCGTTAAGAGACTCCAGTGTAATTACCCTGGGTGGGTGCTGTGACTGTGGACTAGCAGCTTTATTACAGAGAGGCTGCATCGAGAGGCAGAAAGGAGTCAAAGAGAAGCTGGAGGGAGCCGGAGACTGAGCCGCAGAGAGCGCTGCAGACTGATCGGCTGAACATGATGAGCCATGGGATTAGCAGCTGATAGAGCATCGTGGTCATGTGGTTTATCAAATGCACAACCGCTCCTATCTGTTTTCATGGCACACAGAGGAGATAAAGACGTACATCCTGGTTGTAACCAGTGCTGGGGAGTAACGGAATACATGTGCCGCCGTTACATAGTTAAAATACAAAATATGAGTAACTGTATTCCGTTACAGTTACCGTTTAAAAAGGTGGTATTCAGAATACAGTTACTTTGTTGAAATAAAGGGATTACACTGCAGTATTTTCCTGTTTCACATGTTCGGCTCTCTATTTTTGACAAAACCAGGCATTAAGAGGCTCCAATGCCTGTGTCTCAATCTCGCGGCCCATCTCACCCCTACTTGCGGCCGCATAATGACGTGAAGAACATTCATGTAGTTGTAAAAAGCATGACAATATAATAGGTAATCCAAAGTATTCAGAATACGTTACTCTCATTGAGTAACGTAACAGAATACATTACAAATACATTTTGGGGCATGTCATCTGTAATCTGTAGTGGAATGCATTTTAACAGTAACCTTCCCAACACTGGTTGTGGCAGGACGTTTGTTGGGATCAGTATGTGGACTGCAGAGACATTCGAAGTAGACGTTGACAGGTAAAGTGGAGGGGATAGGGACGGGGGCGTTAGCATGAACTTGATAGGCAAATGGCACCAAAGTAACCAGGGTAGTGCTGGCTTCAGTAAGCACAGTGGAGCTGCAGCTGAAGCTCAGCCTTGTGTGGAGCAATCAGTGCAGCCACATTGGACTAATTAAGTCTCCTAACAAGCTTTGCTGCTGAGGATCCAGATCTTTGTGACACAGGGAGGCATCGTCTCCTCCTTTCTCTCATTTCCAAGAATGACACTTGGACCTTGGACGCAGTTCAAACCTGTTGAGTCTCTTTGTGTGACGTACCGCAGTGAGGAGACAGCCATATCTCTCAGAATACAATTCCTCATATTTCATCATAACCTCTGGCATCTTCTTCAGCTTGCCCACTCCACTGACCGGGGAATGAATTGAGGCTGATGCTGCAGCTCTCCGGGTCAAAAGGTTTGACTCAAATTTCCAGGCAAACTCTCGACGCTTAATTACATGTTTTTCTTCCTCTAATCATCCACCCACGCACCCTCGGGCCCAGCCGACCCTTCTCACCTGATGTTTGTAGCGGTGCAGTACACATCAGCTGTGGTCTCACTCAAAAGGATTCAGAGAATATAACTCAGCAGGAGAGGGTTATAACCATGACATTTAATGCAGCACATTTCAAAAGCCTTGTAATTTCTGTGTACGAGCTGCACAGCATCGCTCAGTTGTATCAGCACCACAGGATAAATTGCTTACAGAAGACTGAAGTGCCCTGCTCATATTTAAAAAGGAAGAGTTCAAAATGAACATTGTTTCCGTGCCTCAGCTCCATCCGGATGGCTCAGGATGCAGCGTCGTTTAAATACGAGCCCTGGAGAGGGAAAGGAAAAAGGGCTGGTGTCTCTCTCTGTTTGTGTGTGTCAGAAGGAGGAATATTACAGGAAGGGGAAAGGGAGAGAAACAAATGTGAGAGCTGTCGTGCATGAAATTAAAAGATACCTTGCAAATGCTTCTGGCTCTGACGCTTACAGTGGCTCCTCCTGGAAGACTCTCTGTCTCTCTGTGTTTGTCTGCAGGGAAGGCAGATGTGAGGCGGCGCAACCTTTAAGGAACATCCAGATCGATGAAGCTCTTCAGTTCCCCAAGAACTGAACGCTGCTGTTGCCTCGAGCTAAAAGCTCAGGATGGGGATCCTGGGATATGGGATATTTGCTCTGCCACTTGTTTTGCTTTGAACTCCACAGTATTGTTGGAGAAAATCTTTGCTGGGACTACCTCCCCCAATCCATGTCTGCTTGTTTTTGGTTTGTACTCCCAGAGCATACTGCCTGCAGCCAGAGCAGAAATGTGACCCAGCCCCACACTTTCCCTGGCTGCTGGCCACAAAATCATTCCTACTTGAGTGTCTGGCTGCCACTGGATGTTTGAGGACAAGACTATATTGATTTTAGGAGCATAAATGCCTTTGAACTTTGCACCTTCTTCGCTTGGTTTCCACTGTTTTTTTCACAGGTTTAACTGAGGATGTGTTAGAAACTAGGCCAGCAAAACAGAGTGGAGTAGAGCATTACTGCTGCCATTACACACAAGTCCTCTGGGATGATTTTATTGTCTTTTTGTTTTTGATTTATTTGGGTTATCTTTGTCTAATATTAACGTTTCATCTGAAACATGTAAAGGTGACAAACATGCAAAAAACATATAAACTCAACAGGGGCAAACATACTTGCAGGTACGAGGAATTTCCTGTATGTGTCAGTGATGCTGAATCAGTGCCATAGCATAGGAACTCTGCTGTGTGTCCACTATGTGCTGCAGTGTCGGCGGGATCATCCATGATGGATAACAGCCACCTCCTCTCCACCGCAGTTTCAGCTGGGTCCAGTCTTCCTGCTCAGTTAACTCAGTCTGCTGGTGCCACCCATCAAACCACAGCACACTTCCTTTTGGGTTACAGCCTCTGCGCTCGTCTTCTAGCTCAGCCTGCTGTGCGCCCCCAGGTACTCTCACTCCCCAACCCCGTCAGATTCCCGTCCCAGGATAGACACAGTTCAAGTAGCCGTCCTCTTCCATCGTAAGTCCATCACTATCTCTCTGATCTTCTTCACAATAAGAAACACTCCCACACAATCATCCTGCCTATCACTCATACATACAACCAGCTCAGAATATTTCTGATGTTCTAACATACTGAAATATTAAGGTGTTCAAGGTGAACAGGAATGGAGATGGCCCAGTCCACTGTGGAGCTCCTGTGCCCAGTGCCTGCCTGTCAGGAATCCCAGAGAAGCTGGGCCTGTTCACTGGTACGACTGTCAGTAGCTGGATCATGTCGAATGCACTTGAGATATAAAAATGTGATGGTCACTGTGCAACTGTTACTATCTAGACTAGACTGATCTGCAGCATGTAGATGATTGTGTCATCCACTCCCAGTCTGGGTTTAACTGCACACTGCAGAGGGTCTCCCCTGTGGTCTCACTGGGGCCAAGAATGGTTTCTCCAACACTCTCATCACATGTGACTTTACAGCAGCTGGTTGCTGGTCACTGAGATCAGATGGCGTCAGTTCATGTTGGATTAAGGATCATTTCACAAACCGTTCTGACTTGTAGTTCTCCATACTGCCTTTCACTGCGTTCAGCTGCTTATCACTTAGTGCTGAATGGACTTGTTGGCTGGGACAATGACCAAAATGAGATGGTCCTAAACTGAGCTTTGTGCCGGTGCTTTGGTCTGCCATCTAAGCTTGATGTTACATTAACCCAGTGGTTCCCAAACTTCTTTTGCAAGGCCCCCCTTTGTTTTACAAGAAAAATGTTCGCCCCCCCTTCTCGCGCGTGCACGAACACCCTCCAACCACACACGCCCATATTTTGCTCCATTACAGTTTATTTCACACCTCAAACATTTAGTAAACAATTAAGCAAATACAAGTAATCTGCAATAAATTACAGGTAGTAAGAAAATAAACTACTAACTCTTTTATGCTGCGTCCGCACCTACACGGGTATTTTTGAAAACGCAGCTGTTTCGTCCACGTAAACGGCGTTTCGAATCACCGAAAACGCAGATTTTTTAAAACTCCTTTTTTTGTGTTTACGTGTGGACGAGGAATACAGAGTTCGTCACGCAACGTCAAAGGTACTGTATGTGCCTTTTTTCACGTTACGCTGTGTGCACGTTATTGTTTACATGAGATGAATTGCAGAATGGCAGATAGAGACAAAATACTGTTAATCTGACTATCTGCAGGTTTTACATGCAGTTACTGTCCCTCCATTTACAAAGGCAGAGGCGTCACGGTGTCATTATTTTACATGTAGTTGTTTTTTTCCTGTGTAATAATATTCAACATTGCTATCAATACATTTTTCAAAAAATGCCTCTCTGTGCAAAATGGGTTTAAAAACATAAAGTGTGGGATCCTGTTTGTTGGTGATTTGAACAGCCCAGCGCTGCTCCTGACGCAGGAAAGACCAATCCTGCAGGGAGACCTACCTCGACACGTGTGCAGGTGAAGCCAAAGGGAAGATTTGCTTCACCATACAGGGAGTGCAGAATTATTAGGCAAATGAGTATTTTGTCCACATCATCCTCTTCATGCATGTTGTCTTAATCCAAGCTGTATAGGCTCGAAAGCCTACTACCAATTAAGCATATTAGGTGATGTGCATCTCTGTAATGAGAAGGGGTGTGGTCTAATGACATCAACACCCTATATCAGGTGTGCATAATTATTAGGCAACGTCCTTTCCTTTGGCAAAATGGGTCAAAAGAAGGACTTGACAGGCTCAGAAAAGTCAAAAATAGTGAGATATCTTGCAGAGGGATGCAGCAGTCTCAAAATTGCAAAGCTTCTGAAGCGTGATCATCGAACAATCAAGCGTTTCATTCAAAATAGTCAACAGGGTCGCAAGAAGCGTGTGGAAAAACCAAGGCGCCAAATAACTGCCCATGAACTGAGAAAAGTCAAGCGTGCAGCTGCCAAGATGCCACTTGCCACCAGTTTGGCCATATTTCAGAGCTGCAACATCACTGGAGTGCCCAAAAGCACAAGGTGTGCAATACTCAGAGACATGGCCAAGGTAAGAAAGGCTGAAAGACGACCACCACTGAACAAGACACACAAGCTGAAACGTCAAGACTGGGCCAAGAAACATCTCAAGACTGGTTTTTCTAAGGTTTTATGGACTGATGAAATGAGAGTGAGTCTTGATGGGCCAGATGGATGGGCCTGTGGCTGGATTGGTAAAGGGCAGAGAGCTCCAGTCCGACTCAGACGCCAGCAAGGTGGAGGTGGAGTACTGGTTTGGGCTGGTATCATCAAAGATGAGCTTGTGGGGCCTTTTCGGGTTGAGGATGGAGTCAAGCTCAACTCCCAGTCCTACTGCCAGTTTCTGGAAGACACCTTCTTCAAGCAGTGGTACAGGAAGAAGTCTGCATCCTTCAAGAAAAACATGATTTTCATGCAGGACAATGCTCCATCACACGCGTCCAAGTACTCCACAGCGTGGCTGGCAAGAAAGGGTATAAAAGAAGAAAAACTAATGACATGGCCTCCTTGTTCACCTGATCTGAACCCCATTGAGAACCTGTGGTTGCTGCTGCACGCAATGTTGATGGTGAACAGATCAAAACACTGACAGAATCCATGGATGGCAGGCTTTTGAGTGTCCTTGCAAAGAAAGGTGGCTATATTGGTCGCTGATTTGTTT
This sequence comes from Haplochromis burtoni, assembly GCF_018398535.1. Taxonomy (NCBI): domain Eukaryota; kingdom Metazoa; phylum Chordata; class Actinopteri; order Cichliformes; family Cichlidae; genus Haplochromis; species Haplochromis burtoni. The sequence goes on along the minus strand of NW_024582961.1, from coordinate 247,340 downwards.
TTGTTTTGTTTTTGAATGTCAGAAATGTATATTTGTGAATGTGGAGATGTTATATTGGTTTCACTGGTAAAAATAAATAATTGAAATGGGTATATATTTGTTTTTTGTTAAGTTGCCTAATAATTATGCACAGTAATAGTCACCTGCCACACAAACCCCTAAAATAGCTAAAACTAAAAACAAACTAGAAACTACTTCCAAAAACATTCAGCTTTGATATTAATGAGTTTTTTGGGTTCATTGAGAACATGGTTGTTGTTCAATAATAAAATTATTCCTCAAAAATACAACTTGCCTAATAATTCTGCACTCCCTGTATTTTCTAGTCTTTGTCTTAGAATGAAGTTGATTTGGAAACATATTCAGCGATGCTTCATCTCCTGCTTTGAGTTTCTGTGGGCGCCCCGTGCTAGCAGTAGCAGTGTTCAAGCGTTTTGTTACCCCTTTTCATACTGCGCCCCCCCTGCTAATGGCTCTGCGCCCCCCCTCGGGTGGTTACCCAGAACCAGTTTCCAACTTGTCTTTACAAACTGTGGCTAACTGAAAGAACTCTATTCTCATAATCACCTGCAAATAAGTCATCAGAGCAGACTGCGGACACCACATGCACACTTTAGTTTCCTGGATTTCAGATCATTTTGTTTTTTAGGAAACCTACCACAGAGCTGCATTGAAAAGCTCATTATGTGTGTAATTTTAACTGAATGTGATTCTGAGATGGCTGTTTATGAATGATAAGCTTCTTTCTATTTACATTTCAGAAATCATTTCCCAGCCAGTTATCTTTTAATTATAACTTCATATTTCTTTAGTCGGTTTCACGATGAGCCTATAAATCAGTCGTTTATCTTTCTGATGTTTCATAATGATGACTAAGATATGTCTGTGCTGATGCTGTACACGTCTTTCTGTGATAAATTAGAGGTACAACTGATGAACAGCCACATGGATGTGTAGCTGTTGGAAAAGCTCTCAGTAACCAGTTCAAGTCTAGTTAACCAGAGTTCTACTCGTTGTTCTAGTCATGGTATAGATATATCTCTGTACCAAGCTCCTCACTCTATCTCTAAGGCAAAGCCCAGACACCCTTTGGAGGAAGCTATTATCTGTAATCATGCATTTGGTCATTATCATATCTCATGGCCATAACTGTATAGGGCGCCGTTTGTAAACTGAAACATGCCGAAATTAACGACAACTTTTTTCCGCATTTAGCTGTAAATCTTAAAAAACAGTCATTTTTTACAACATTTAGTAAAATATTTGTACCTTTTTATATTTAAACACAATTTTAAATGTTCAATCTAAATGTTACGGGAAACTAAATATTTAGCTAATATGCAAATTTATTGTACGGGTCAACGGAAATACTAAAATAAAAGCTTCAAGAAAACCTCCCGCGCTAAAGTGTGCCGGTCGTGGTCAGGTTGTGTGTCTGCGCTCCTCTCACTTTTCACTGCCATGAGCTGCTTCACTGATTCCCTACCAGCATGTCCAGCGATTTAGCTGAAAACATTGGAAGATCCAACGATTCAGCGGTAGTGCAGTCTCCACCTCATCAATGCCGCAGCACTTAGTAAGTTCATTGTATAGCATTTTGGACGGGTTGATAGCAGTGTTAGCAAAACTAGCAAAGCTAAATTACTTAGCTAGTCCTCAATTATTTCATTTGGTAGGCAGCAGACAGAGATCGAACATCATACAACTCTATTTATTTATTTGGTAGGTAGGTAACAGTCGTTCTTGATGTAAATGTTTCCTTAGGAATCCAGCAATGCACCTGGACCAAGTAGACCTGCCGTCTCCACTGGGATACCTACTGCTCGGTAGGCCTTCTTACACATATCATTTAGCTGACTGGTTTATATAAGTAGTCATAGTAGTTGGATACAGACACATTTTCTAATGTTGCTTCTGTACATTACCAGAATTAATTAAAAATGAAACTACTCCAATGCAGTTGAAGTGCAGACTTTAAGTTTTAATTCATGGGTTGGACTAAATGAATGCATAAAAATGTGAGGGGGAAAAAAATTCTGTACAACAGAAAATACAAATGCTATTTATGGTCTCCTCACAACAATGATAAGAAAAATAAACTGGGCCAATATGGCATGTTTGTTAATACAGAGACACACATGTTAATGTGATCTCTGGTCTCCCACTCAGAGACACAGGTCTCCGAGTGTCCAGCATTCAGAGGCTACCTGAGGACTCATGTGAGAGAAAATCTGCTCACACAGATCATGTAGAGCCAAATACTGTCAATAAGGCCTCTGCAATGTTCTGAAGACAGTTAAACTTGTCAGGTAGTGATGTCCAGCAGGTGAACATGCAGCTCCATGAACACACACAGCTTGGATTCCAGCTGCTTCGATGTTGCATTAACTGGCATCAGCCAGTTAATGCGAGACAAACCAGCTGCTCGATTAAAGCTTTCTGGTTTGATCAGAAAATAAAACATGGTCCAAACACCTGAAAGTCCCAAAAATGCATTGTGTCTCGAGTCTACGGATGTATCCGTGTATTCAGTGGTGCTGATGCTGCGCTGAGCGGACAAGCTCTGAAGCATTTGAAGTGTCGGAATGTGGAAATCAACAGCTAAAACTGCAGCAGCACGTCCCTCTCACCAGTAGGCTAAGTTATTTTTAGCCAATTACAAGTTGAATCTGGTAGTTGGGTTGTTAGCTAAGATACCGTCATTAAGAAGCGGCACAACTAATGTGTCTATGCGAGCTAATTTGCGATTGCACCGCTGGTGGGGCCATTTATTTTTTAATGCACCTTCTCAGATTAACTGCGTGTCGTGCCCAGGGCTGGACTGGGACAAAAAATCGCCAGGTATTAAAGCCATAAAGCCTTTGAATGAAAACAGACGCTGTTGTGACAGTGATGTACAGTCTTGTTGGTATATGTATGATTTCTATACATTTTACATCAGATAAAAACTTTGGTTGTAAGATTCAGATAATTTTGTTAAAAGCGAGAACATTTTAAATGAGAATAAGAAAGAAATATTTCTTTGTGCCCCCCTCTCCCTGTTAATGCCCTACCTGCCCCCTGGCAACACTTTGCTAGACCCGCCCCTGCACGTTACCAGCTGTCAGCTACTTAGAAATTTTGATTGTGATTTTTATTTTTTAGATTACATTCAAATTCAAATCTCAGTGAAAACAGTGAAAAAAAACAAACAGTGAAAACAGAACAAAAATCTACCATAAAGAAAGAAAGCATGAGACAAGGCTAATCAAAAGGTATTGGCTGAAGCATTTGCTTATTACGCCAACCCTTTTCACAAAATATCTTTTTGTATGCAGCTCCTGTACACAGGGCTTGAAGAAAATAATAAAACAAAGCAAAAACCAAACAAACAAACAAACAAACAAAAAAAAACAAAAAAAAAAAAACTTTCCACCTTAGATAAGTAACTACATCAAAGCAAAAGAATCAAGAGGTTGTTTTTTTTTCTCCTTTTTGCTCTTTTCATTCTTGATTTATATATTTTTCTAATACTCTATTTTTAAACATGTTTTTAAACAAGGAAAATGAACTACACCTTTTTAAATCACTGTCATAACTATTCCACAGGTTAACTCCTCTAACAGAAACACATCTCTGCTTTATATTTGTCCTTATCTTGTTTTTTTTAAAGAAATCTGTTCCCCTTAAGTCATATTGACTCTCTCTGACTTTGAACAGCTTCTGAGTACTGGGGCAAAGCAAGTTATTTTGTGCTTTATACATTATCTGTGCCATTTTATATTCAACTAAATCATAAAATTTCAGGGTATTCAGATTAATAAACAAAATGTTAGTTGGTTCTATATAGTTTGATTGGTTTATAATTCTTATAGCTCTTTTTTGTAACTTGAAAATAGGAAGAGTGTTCGTTTTATATGCATTACCCCATATCTCCAGACAGTAAGTCATATATGGAAGCAACAGAGTACAATAAAGTGTGTATAATGTTTTTTGTTCAGGACATGCTTTGTTTTATAGAGAATAGCAATGGTTTTTGACATTTTTGTTTTCACATGGTTTATATGAGACTTCCAACTCAGCTTATCATCAATTATCACTCCAAGAAATTTATTTTCGTACACTCTTTCAATTTCAATTCCATTAACCCTTATTTTAGATACATTTTTCATTTGTCTAGTGCCAAAAATAATCAATTTTGTTTTCTTTATATTTAATGATAACTTATTTACATCAAACCAGTTTTTTAATATATTTAACTCCTTTTCCGCTGTAGTCAGAAGCTGTTCTAGGTTTTTACCTGAGCAGTACAGAGTGGTATCATCAGCAAACAATACACATTTTAACAGTTTGGAAACACTACATATGTCATTTATATATAATATAAATAATTTAGGGCCCAGCACAGAGCCCTGAGGAACACCACAAGTTACCTTCAACTGCTTAGATTTTACATTATTGAATTCGACATATTGATATCTTTCATCCAGGTAACTTTTCATCCACTTGTATGCTATCCCTCTTATGCCATATCTCTCTAGTTTATTCATTAATATAGAATGATCAATTGTATCAAACGCCTTTTTTAAGTCTATAAAAACACCAACAGTATATTCCTTATTATCTATTGCATTAGATATCCCTTCAACAAGTTCCATCACTGCCATTGAAGTGGACCTTTTCACTCTAAAGCCATATTGGTTATCACTTAGGAGATTATGCTTCTCAATATATTTATCAAGTCTATTAACAAATAACTTTTCTAAAATTTTTGAGAACTGTGGGAGTAGTGATATTGGCCTATAATTGGTAAACTGACATCTCTCTCCGTTTTTATGGATTGGAATAACTTTTGCTATTTTCATTTGTGAGGGAAACACACCAGTTTGAAAGGACAGATTACAAATGTATGCGAAAGGTTGCACTATATATTCTATAATACTTTTAACTAATATCATGTCAATACCAAAACAGTCAGTGGACTTTTTATTTTTAAATGTCTTCACAATGTTAATTATTTCTCTATGAGTTGCAGCACCAATAAACATGGAGGACACATTCTGAGTAATATGTTTATTTAGGTCGTTATTATTTCTTGACTCTGGAATTTCTTTTGCTAAATTAAAGCCAACATTTACAAAGAAATCATTAAATTCATTTGCAATGTCTTTAGTTTTATCAAGCACAATATCTTTATCTTTTTTAAAATAATCTGGATAATTCTTATTTTTTGAGCCCTTTTTGATTATACTGTTTAATATCCTCCATGTTTCTTGTGTGTTACTTCTACTTTGCTCCAATAATTTGTGGTAATATTCTTTCTTACTTGTTCTTATAATATTTACTAATCTATTTTTATATAACTTGTACTTTATCGATCTTTCACCAAACTGACCATCCCAGCCTTGCCGTAATGGTCCATTTGATTCACCTTTTATTGTTTATTTTATTTTCACTTACTGAATACGGGACAGACTTGACTGGGGGAAAGAAGGGGAGAAAGAAAGAGGGAAAGAGAAACAGCTGAGAAGAGGGACGGGGGAGAAGGGCAAAAGACAAAAACCAACAGAACGGGCAGAGGAAAAAAAATGCATATATCAATCACCTGGATCACCTGCTGAGAAAGAAAAAAGAAAGCAAGCAGAAGAGAACAAGAGTAATAGAATAAACAACATCACAATGATATATGGTGAATATGACAGTAAATACTAAATGTTAAACATTATTGTGCAGCACATAAGATCAACAGAACACAGTGTGCTTTGAGGTAGGAGCCAAAAAGGGTGTAGTTTGTGGGTGTGATCACCCGTGTGTACACCTGTGAGCATGGACGCGCTTGTTTTTTTGTTTTTTTTTAAAAGGTTCCTTCATGTAATAATCTGCTAGAGGGTGTGGGGGGGCCACAGCCCCGTCCTCCAGGGCGTGAGGCAGGTGTGGAGGAGATCAAAACTCCAGACATCCAGAGGCCCCCAGAACACAAGAGACCAAGGAAGACCAACAGAGGGGCAGCTGCGCCACTGTCCCGAAAGAGCTGAGGAGAGTCCCAGATGAGGGCTCACTCAGCAGCCGCGGAGCAGAAGCCAGGGGGAGTTGCAGTGACGACCCGTGAGCTCCGCCGGCAGCCAGCTGCGCCTGAGTGACCGAGCCCCAGGCCGAGAGGCCGGGGGCACCCCACCTCCGAAGTGGCCCGAGCGAGCCCCAGGCTCCAGGCCCCGATAAGCGGCCGCCAAGGAGTGAGCCGGTGTGTACCTGGACGCCCATCCCCGGACACAAAGAACCACCAACGCACCGATGTCTGAGGGGGTCCGCCACTGGCAGGGGAAGTGGTGGTAGGGGGAGATAGGCCTCCAAACCTTGGAGGGCCTGAGATGTCCCCAGAGAGGTGGCGCCTGACACCCAACCTGACATATAGACACAGACATACAGGCACACACAGATACAAACATCCATTCCCACCCTCATGCTCTCATATGCACTTACTCCACACTCAACCAACGTGGAGACAGACATAAAGAGACGTGTACACACGATCACACTCCCCAAGCGTACTCTACAAACCGGGTCTAGGTGCCCCCGCCCCTGGAGGGGGGAACTGCACCCAGACCCAGGTGGTGTTTCCCTTTTCCCTGCGGTGGGGGGAGGCAGACCGCCCCGACTCCGCAGCAGCAGGAAGGCTCCACACTCCAGACCGCAGTCGGACCTAATCTATTTTTATATAACTTGTACTTTATTTCAGCATCTTTTGTCCTCTGTTTTATGAATCTCTTATATAGATTATTTTTCTTTTTACATGCATCTTCTATCCCCTTTGTGATCCATGGCTTATTTGATCTGTGATGCTTTCTAGTGATTTTCATTAAAGGACAATGTTTTTCATATAGTGAAATTACAGTTGATAAGAATGCATCATACGCACTATTTGAATCTTCATTTGCAAAAACCTCATTCCAATTGTGTTCCTTTAAGTCCACCTGGAGGGCAGCAATGGCTCTTGTTGTTCTATGTCGTATCATATCAAATATTTGATTCTTTTGTTTAGTTTTAATCCCAAAATAATTTTGAAAAATTGCAAAAACAGGAAGATGATCGCTTATATCAGTTATAAGAAGTCCACCTACTATTTCATGGTCAATTTTATTTGTGAATATATTATCTATCAATGTAGCTGTATCAATTGTTATTCTACTTGGTTTTATAATTACAGGGAAAAGGGAGTTACTATACATTGTATTTATGAAATCTGTTGTTTTCTGATGTCCATTTGGGTTTAGCAAATCTATATTAAAATCACCACAAATTATTTGCACTTTTTTATCATTTAGGTTGCTAAACATAGCAGCAAGTTTTTCATTGAATATCTCAAGGCATGAACCTGGTGTCCTATAGATGCAACTTATAATTATATTGTTAGCTTTTTCAACATGGATTTCAATAGTGACACATTCCAATACGTTATCTATGGTGCTTGACATACATTCAATCAGACTACATTTCAAAACTTTATCTACATATAAAGCAACACCGCCTCCTTTTTTATTCACCCTGTTCATTGTAAATAATTCGTATCCTTCCAGTCCCATTTCACTAACTTTCTCATTATCGAGCCATGTTTCTGATATTGCAATTATATTAAACTTTTTTAACTTACTTAAACATTCTGTAATTTTAGAAAATTTTTATACAGGCTTCTACTATTGAAATGTATGACCGACAATGCATTTGCCATTTTAATATTCACATTGAATTGGTCATCTGTATAGTACTCACAAGTATTATTGGTGTTATTGTAGAAGTGGGTATCTGGGTCAATGTTACTTTCAGGGTCATGCATGTTGTGCTCTGCATAGTTAAACGTTTTGAAGTTTTTTCTTTTTTTTTTTTTTTTTTTTTTTTTTTTTTTTTTTTTTTTTAATGACATCAGAAACAGCAGTATGCGACATTACGTGATGGCAGAGCTTCAGTTCATCCTTTGTCATTTTTTTTTTTTTTTTTTTTTTTTTTTTTTTTCCTTTTTTTTAAGAAATAGGACAGGGGGAATGAATGAGAGAAAGAGGGGGAGAGAAAGAAAGAAAACCAAAGGGGAGAAGAGACGGTGAGAAGGGGGGAGAAAAAAAAACAAAAAAAACAACAACAACTCCTGGGTCACCTGTATGGAGAAAAAAACAAAAAAAAACAAACAAACAACAAAAAAAACAAACAGAGGAGACAGCAAACAACAAAGAGCAACATAATAATAGAGAAAACAAAGCACCATCACAATAAACTAGCTAGTCATAGATATCAATAGTTACTGAATAATAAACGATATTGTGCAGCACGCAAGATAGACAGCGCACAGTGTGCTTTGAGGCAGCAGCCAAGAAAGCTTTAGTCCGCGTCTGTGAATACCCATGTCTACACCTGTGTGCATACCTGTGTGGATCAGCATGCTTGCATTCCAAAGGTTTCTCCATGTAATGATCTGCTAGGGAGTGTGGGGGGGCCACAGCCCCGTCCTCCAGGGTGTGAAGCGGGTATGGAGGAGATCAAAACTCCAGACATCCAGAGGTCCCCCAGAACACAAGAGACCACGGAAGACCAACAGAGGGGCAGCCGCGCCACTGTTCCAGTAAGAGCTGAGGAGAGTCCCAGATGAGGGCTCGCCCAGCAGCCGCGGAGCAGAAGCCAGGGGGAGTTGCAGTGACGCGCCCGTGAGCTCCGCCGGCCCCCAGCTGTGCCTGAGTGACCGAGCCCCAGGCCGAGAGGCCGGGGGCACCCCACCTCCAAAGGGGGCCCGAGCGAGCCCCAGGCCCCAGGCCCCGACAAGCGGCCGCCAAGGAGTGAGCCGGTGTGTACCCGGACGCCCACCCCCAGACACAAAGAACCACCAGCACACCGACACCTGAGGGAGTCCGCCACCGGCAGGGGAAGTGGTGGTGGGTAGAGATAGGCCTCCAAACCTTGGAGGGCCTGAGGTGTCCCCAGAGAGGTGGCGTCTGATACCCAACCTGACATATAGACACAGACATACAGGCACACACAGACACAAACATCCATTCCCACCCTCATGCTCTCATGTGCACTCACTCCACACTCAACCAACGTGGAGATAGACATAAAGAGACGCTGTACACACAATCACACTCCCCAAGCGTACTCTACAAACCGGGTCTAGGTACCCTTGCCCCTGGAGGGGGGAATTGCACCCAGACCCAGGTGGTGTTACCCTTTTCCCTGCGGTGGGGAGAGGCAGACCACCCCGACTCCGCAGCAGCAGGGAGGCCCCACACCCCAGACCGCAGCCGGACGGCCAACTCCTCCTACTAGCCCTCCCGCTCCAGCAGGCCGCAGAGAATGGGGGTGGGAGAAGACTCCAAACCTCCCTCCACCCGCTCATTGTAGTGTTGATGCATATGTGATCTAAGGTGCAATTAAAACCCAGGAGGGCATGGAGCTACCTGCCAAGGAGCAGCAGGTAAGCGCATAGTCCCTCCTGCTAGCCCTCAATGACTAAGTGTATTTAAAATTGAGAGGTGGGCAAGGACGTCAGGGGTGAGGTATACACCCTGATGGTAATTTGGACTCCGTGATTGTGCCCACCCCCAAGATCCTATATGTATGTGTAATGAGAGTGTGAATAATGTGAATGTCTAAGTTGTGGGATAAAATTGAGGCAGAGGCAGCCAGAAGGGGACAGAGGGGGGGGTAGCCTCCTCTGCACCCTGGTGACATACCCCTACTCCAAGGCCCTGCATGTGTGGGTGGTTGTGAAGGAGCGGGAAGAGGGAGGCAGCTGGAGATGGGGAGGGAAGGAAGGGAGGGGCAGGTAACCCCTCCCTGGGGCCAGCTCCCCCGCTGACCCCAGTAGGCACTCCCTGAAGTTCGTTTTCTCAGCGTGTGTGGCAAAATAACCACCTTGACAGTCCTTTTCATAATCAAAGTCTTCCTCTTCAATATCTCCGAATGGAAACCTATAATCTGTGTCCAAACTTGTCATTTATGTGTTTTTGTTGTTGTTGTTTCCATTGTTTTTGAGCCATAAGGCCAGAAACACTTTCCATACCCATTGTTCATTATCCAATCGTCACTTTTCCAATAGATTCCATAGCAGATTCCTGATTATTTATATTGCTCTAAGTCTTTGAGTTCTCTTATCATCACAACTTTCGCTTCTTCGGGATTGCCATTTAGTCTTATCATTACTTTGCAGTTCCTCGTCCATGTCGCTTGTATCTTATTTTGTTTTCTCAGGCTGCGTGCCTGTCTTGCAATTTCAGCAGTCTTTTTCGTTAAATGTTCATTTAAATACACACCAGTCCCTTTTAGCTTCTTACCCTGTTTCAGTAACTCAATCTTTGTTTTGCGACTCACAAACCGAAGAATGATTGCTGGCTTTGTTTTACTGTCTTTTCTGGGGAGCGTGTGGCATGCTGCAATATGATGGCTCTGAATACTTACATTCTTCGTTTGAAGGAATTTTATCACTTGCTGTTCAAGCGTTTGCAGCTCCTCTACCGGGGCATCTTCACCGTCTTTACCTCCGCCAGCTGTTACTCTGGCGTAGGTTCGGTGTTGCGTCTCCAGACCACTTATGACTAAATCATCCATTCTTGTGTATTGTTCAAGGTCCTCGATTCGCCGTTCCAAGTCGTCTATTTTCTTGTCCTTGTCTCCATTCTGTATGAAGGTTGTTCGTTAAGTCTCATCTGTCTTTCTTATTTTTTAGTGTTTTTCATCCATTAGGTCATGTAGCATACCTTGTTGTTTAGCCACTTTGCTCAGTTCATCAGACATGAAATTAAGCGATTTCCTAATCTCCTCCAACTCCTCTTCAACTCCTGGGTTTGCTTTTTTAGGGGCATTTTGAAAATGATGAGATTGGTATTTCCTTGTGATGGCCCGTTGAAGTCACTGTTGATTTACTTGTTGGTGCCTTGCTAGAGGAGCCTGGGCCCAGTGGCTGCTGGAGGATCCTGGGCCTGGTGGAGCAGGAGGATCCTGGGCCTAGTGACTGCTGGAAGAGCCTGGGCCTGGTGGCTGCTGCAGGGCTGGAGGGATCCTGGGCCTAGTGACTTG
>NW_024582961.1:223648-225023 GCF_018398535.1 Haplochromis burtoni | reverse complement strand
TGTGGCTACAATGTAGCTGCCATCACCAGTGTGTGAGTGAATGGGTGGATGACTGGATATGTAAAGCGCTTTGGGGTCCTTAGGGACTAGTAAAGCGCTATATAAATTCAGGCCATTTACCATTATGAAGCAAGTCATGCTTCTTTCTTTTATTCAGTGGATCATGTGTTGCCTACATCACCAGGTGAAAGTGAGGCCAAACATCAGGAAACAGAGGGCTGCACTCAGGAGAGTGAAAATGAGGGACAGCAGATGTTTCCATGTAATGTGGCAGAGTTTGTGTAAGCTGTTGTGTAGGAGTTAAAGAAATCCTTCATTCTAGATGTTGTTTAGGATTTTGTTTTGATGCAGGTTTCCAATTTGCATGTTTATTTGTTTTGTGTTGTTTTTTGAATCACTGCAACTTAAGGATTTACATTTAATCTTTTTTTTTTATTTTAAATGATGTAGTGTGACAAATTCTTCAAGGCTGACATGTTTTATGATTTCTAATATCTCTTGTCTACTTAGCCCTCTTTTTCTGGAGGAAGATGAAGCTCTTGAAGAGGCAATTCAGCGTAGCCTCCTAGAAGAGTCTGATAGACAGAGTGAAGTTCATATTTCAAGGTAAAATTTGAAAGTAACCTTTGATTATTGAATATCTTATTTGCATCTTTACTAATTTAATATGGACTATCACAACATAATTATCTGTTGTAACTCTGCACTTGAGTCAAATGTACAGCAAATTTCCGTTTTCCCCCGAGATCTGTTTGTCATTGTCCCATTTTTATATAGTTCTTTTAAGAAGCTCAGCAAAGAAGAAATTGAAGGTCTTCTTAGAGCTCATAGTGAGAAAGTCATTACACCAGGAACAAGACAGCTCCATATCAGTCGAGCCAATGTGTAGTCGACTGCTTTGCGTCAGTTCAAGAGACCCAAGTTTGCAGAAAGCTGTGAGGAGGGGCGGGGCCATCTGCTGTGATTGGTTGGGGTGAGAGAAGGAAGACAGGATAAAGACATGCTGTGGAAGAGAGACAGAGGTTAATAACAGATATGATTCAATGCAGAGAGGTCTGTTAATACATAGTGAGTGAGAAAGGTGACTGGAAAGGAAAAACTCAATGCATCATGGGAATCCCCGGCAGCCTATGTCTATTGCAGCATAACTAAGGGAGGATTCAGGGTCACCTGGTCCAGCCCTAACTATATGCTTTAGCAAAAAGGAAAGTTTTAAGCCTAATCTTGAAAGTAGAGATAGTGTCTGTCTCCTGAATCCAAACTGGAAGCTGGTTCCACAGAAGAGGGGCCTGAAAACTGAAGGCTCTGCCTCCCATTCTACTTTTAAATACTCTAGGAACAACAAGTAGGCCTGCAGAGCGAGAGCGAAGTGCTC
>NW_024582961.1:209939-223247 GCF_018398535.1 Haplochromis burtoni | reverse complement strand
TAATAGGGTGATATGGTACTACAAGGTCATTAAGATACTCAAGGCCTAAAGGCTTGTTGACGACACCCGTTCTTATAATGTTACAAACGCAACAACGACCTGATCTGAACATTGTTTGACAACATTAACAAGTTAATAAATGACTACAGATAACAAAGCTGTTATATGTTCTGTGTGTCTGAAACAGTAAAAACAAAAAAAAACTAATATATTTTTGTCTGCCAATCTCAAGATATCACTTGGGGTCTGTACAGAATATACTTGTTTTGTATTTTTCAGCTACACCAAATGAATGCACACTGAAATTTAACATCCTAAACTTGCAAAATGGAGTATATCGAACCATTGGCAGGATGTTGTCCACGATAATAGTGCGGTGGTGCACCTGCCTTTCTCTCTCCACATGTAGTCAGGAGACATTGTTCAAGTACACCTAACACCGGATGATATAGGTGACCCTGAGTTAAGAGAGAATCTGAAAAAGGTGAATTGCAATATTATAACAAGAATATTGTAATATTTCCTATATTCACAAGTCTTCTTGCCTTTTTTTATAAGTGCCTAGCCATAGTTTTGCTATAATAAATACACTGTTGGTTTTTAGAGGCAATTCCATGTATTATATTTTCAGTTTGTTTCTTTTTTGTTAAAAAAAAGCTTATATTGGTGAAGTACAGCCAAATAAACCAAACCAAAAATGTTTGAGTGCAATTAAAATTAACCATCTGCCATATTTGTACACTGGTAAAAAAAAACAAACATTTAAAGTGTTTTTCTTAAATATTTAGGTTGTAAATGCAACAACTCAACATGATTTGGAGAAAGCAGTCAGCTGCTGCGACTCATGGCGATATCAAGGTTGAAGGTCTTCCACTCACGGTCACCGTGGCCAATAAAGATCTGTTCGTGAAAAATGCAGCTCTATACCTTGCAGTCCTGCAACGGAAAAGCTGTTTTGATCAACTACCTGATGGCTTGTCCTACTATGGAGTGAAAATTTATTTTTTCTGTATCAATTAGTCATTATTTTATAATAAACATTTAGAGTGAGCTACTTTTTGTATTTAAAACTGGAATTTAACCATTATTTAAACTTTTCTGTCTAGATTTTATCACTCCTGAGAGAGAACCCCAGTTTGCATGTTCTGCTTGACCTATCAGGGGAGGACAAAGATCTGACAGCCAGTTTAATTGCTGGGGTTCTCAGGCCAAGCTATTCTGTTCTTGGGAGCAACAGAAGAGTTAGAGGGGAGCTGATGGTGGTCAGATTTCTGGAATTTCTCCAGTGTGTCGAAAGTAAGCAGAAATTCACATAGAATGTAGTCTGGCCATGAAACAATTCAGGACACTAAAGTAAAATTTAATTTGTATTTTTATATCACATGCACACACAAAACAGGAATAAAAATGTATGAAAGCCTACGGCTGACAAGCAAAGCAAAGACAGAACCTCTGTACTTTTTAAAAATACATTAGCCATCATTTAGTTGTTAGCTCAAGCTTTAACTATTTTTGTGTCCCCAGGTTAACGGTGGTTTTTCTTTGTTTTTAGATGAAGAGCTGAGAGACTCACTTGGAGAAAGGACTCTTACCAAGGATGAAGAGGCATTTGTGAAGGCTTTGAGGCCTGGTCACATCTTGGCTTTTGCCACCGGGAGCAGCAAGGTTCCAGCCATAGGTTTTCAACCAGCTCCTAAAATAACATTCATTCACGATGAAAGCAAACATCTCCCGATTGCACACACATGTGCAAATGAGCTTCAGCTTTTTGTGAATGAAACAACAATGGCTGATGATGATGCTTTTCATTACTGCTTCTTAGTAGCACTCATGAATGGAGCTTTATTCAGCACCATCTAAACATGTTCCAAAAAAGTGAAATTAAAATGGTGGGTTTGTTAACTCTAATCCTGTTCATTAATTGTAGTTTCAAGTAACTTTGCTTCATACAAGATAGTTGAAATAAATTCTGACTGCATTTAATGTTGAAATGTAATAATTTTCAAAGCTTCAATAGATTTATAAAAATGCTAACTCTGTATTTTCAACGACAAATCAATAAAGTCACTGGTGTAATAAAATAATTTTATTAGCGTTTTCTTTTTTTTAAACAAGGACATCTTCAAAATTACGGAGCCCCGCAGGGGACACGGGAGAAAAAAAATTAAGACAGACTTTTGCGAGATCTCGCAAAACAAACTCGCAAAAGTTTTAGCTGCATTCTTCGGAGGTCGCCAGCTCGAAGCCGACCGGGAGATCGAGGCACGATGTGCCGGGAAAGTGGTGTTCCTCCTGACTGTAGTAGGTCTCGACCTCCCGTTAGCTTCGAGATGGTGGGTGTCTTATTAACCGAGCAGATATCGGACGTTCACACAACTACATTCACGCCTCAAAATATCTTAAAAGTGTATTTTGTGACCCAGAAAGAGTAATATTACAACTAAGTAGCTGCCGCCATTGTTGGAATTCAACTTTTGCGAATCTCACAAAAGTTGAATTCCAAGGGGGGCCCCGAGGCAGATCCAGGACACGCTGGAGAGATTATATCTCTATGGCTGGATAAGCTGGAGGAGGTGGCTGGGGAGAGGGAAGTCTGGGCTTCTCTGCTTAGGTGCATAAATGCGGCTACAGTTGTTGTTTAAGTCTCGGTTGAAACGCTCAATCCTCTGGTTGTGCACAGAACTTCCCATTAAGACAGAGCTTTCACCCCTGCTTGCTCGCATGTCCTCCCAAATCTGAGCATTCTCTCCTCCGTGATCAGTCCTGATATGCAGGGGTCTGCCAAATTGTCCAACAGCTGCAGTAAAGAGGGCTTTCACAGTCTCAGCTCGATTATTGCTGGAGCACTGAAGAAACATCAACATCCTGCTGTATCCATCTATTGCACCATGAACAACAAACTTCCAACGAATCAGTTTGTGATTTCCATCTATGTGCCATATGAAATTTGGATGAGGCACAGAATATACTCGCCGAGCAACTGCAGTTCTTCTCCTGGATAGAACACCAGCCGAGTCCACCCTCCGCAGTGACTTTCTTACGCGCCATCTTTGAACCACTATGTTTTTGGAACGCAGATGACCCATCAGCATCACTTCTCCAACATTTGGATGTTCAGTTTTTATCTGGGACACTATCTGATCTAACTCATGGTCACTGATTACATTGAATTTTGACTCTGAGATATTATAGTCTTGCAGTAACTTATACAGAGTGGGCCTGGAGATGGAAAGGATAGATGCAGCTTCAGTAAAAGATGTTTTCAGGGAAAGAACATTTTCCAATTCCTCTTTGGAAATCTGAAGCCTTCCTTGGTAACCATCCTAGAACACGGCACAGAAAATCTCAATGAGCACAATTCTATAACAAAAGATGGGTAATTTGAGGCAATTGTACTGTGACAGATTAGCTAGAGTAATATTTTATCAATAGTTTTAAAATATGAAAGTGAGCAATCAAAAGACACTTCACAGCAAAAACAGTAATAAAATATGACGTAAAACTTGTGAATGTTGTTGGTGGTGATGTGACACTGCTAGTAATGGACCCCTAAGAAGATGAAATGTATGTAGAATCAGAATCATTACTTTGACAGGATTTAATTTAAGGTGACATATTACACCAAAGAAAAAACAAAAATTAGTCAGCTAAATGATATGTGTAAGAAGGCCTACCGAGCAGTATGGTATCCCAGTGGAGACGGCAGGTCTACTTGGTCCAGGTGCATTGCTGGATTCCTAAGGAAACATTTACATCAAGAACGACTGTTACCTACCTACCAAATAAATAAATAGAGTTGTATGATGTTCGATCTCTGTCTGCTGCCTACCAAATGAAATAATTGAGGACTAGCTAAGTAATTTAGCTTTGCTAGTTTTGCTAACACTGCTATCAACCCGTCCAAAAATCGGTCCAATATACAATAAACTTACCAAGTGCTGCGGCGTTTGTGAGGTGAGAGTGCATACCGCTGAATCGTTGGATGGCCGACAAAAGGCTCTTCCAATGTTTTCAGCTAAATCGCTGGACATGCTGGTAGGGAATCGAGCCTCAGCATCTACCGTAAAGGGCGCAAACACAGACCTGAGCGACCGCACTTTAGCGGAGGTTTCTAAGCTTTTATTGTTCTACGACATAAATTTCATAGCTAATATTTCCCGTAACAAATTTATTATAGATTTAAACATTTAGATTAACTTTAACATTTAATTTATATATAACATTTAGATTTAAATTAATTAATTATTATACATTAGATTTAACATTTAACATTAGATTTATAACATGATTAATTAGTTTATAAATATTACATTAAATTAACTTACATTTATATATTTACAATAACTTACATTAAAATTTTTACATGCATTTAGTACATAATTATTTATTTACTTTAAACATTAATCGTTTAGATAAAAATACTGTTAAAGCTCGAAAAAACATTGTTTTTGTAAGATTTAGAGCTAAATGTGGAAAAATGCTTGCCATTAATTTCGGCATGTTTCAGTTTACAAATGGCGCCCCTTATAACTGAGGGTAGGAACATAGATCAAAAGGTAAACTGATAGCTTCACTGTAATGCTCAGCTTGCTCAAAGCCTGCTCATCCTCTTCTTGTATGTAGCTCCTGTAAGGGTGGCTCGATAGTTCATAACAACTCTGAGGTGAGTCACTGAAGAGACTAATAGTTGGTGATTCTGTTCTGAGATGTGACGCTAGAGACTCTTCCAGGGGCCAGAGCAGGCGACACTGAGGGAAATTTAAAACTGCTGGATAAGGGTAAATGTAAATTCAGTAAAATTAGAATTAAATAATCAGCTATGTACCACAGGCCTTCAAGCTGGCTGTAGTTAAACCGATAATTTTCTGTGCATCATTGCTTACTTGATGAAAGCCCAATTAGGATAACCAAAGATGACAGAAAAGAAGATCAGACACCAGCGAGGGAGG
This sequence comes from Haplochromis burtoni, assembly GCF_018398535.1. Lineage (NCBI taxonomy): Eukaryota > Metazoa > Chordata > Actinopteri > Cichliformes > Cichlidae > Haplochromis > Haplochromis burtoni. The sequence continues at coordinate 218,298 of NW_024582961.1, read as the reverse complement.
ATAAGAAAGACAGACGCAACAACATTGTCATCCCCTATGTAGCCGGTGTATCAGAGAAACTCAGGAGAGTTTTCTCCAAGCACGACATCCCAGTGTATTTCAGACCCAGCAACACGCTCAGACAAAAACTGGTTCACCCGAAAGACAAAACTCCAAAACACAGACTTAACAATGTGGTGTATGCTGTACAGTGCAGCGAGGAATGCTCAGACCTCTACATTGGAGAGACCAAACAGCCACTTCACAAGCGCATGGCACAACACAGAAGAGCCACCTCCACAGGACAAGACTCAGCAGTCCATCTGCATCTAAAGGTCAAAGGTCACTCTTTCGAGGATGCCAATGTTCACATTTTGGACAGAGAGGACAGATGGTTTGAAAGAGGAGTGAAAGAAGCCATCTATGTCCACTGTGAGCGACCATCTTTGAACAGAGGCGGGGTTTACGACACCAACTCTCTGCCATCTATAATCCAGTTTTGAGATCCCTTCCCAGACGCCTTAACGCCCACTCACATCCTGGGCCATCTGACCTCAGGAAATCACATGATAGGGTGGGGCTAGGTTTCACAATGAGCTCACCTCCGAAACCTGGCTGATTGGACCCACACCTTTTCACACCTTGGCTCGTGTGATTAGGTAGAGGATCATAGGGGTCCATGACCCTCTTGGGGGATACTCCCACTGGGTTTACATCTGGGACTCTCCACCATTTGACCCTAGAACTGAAGAAGCTTCTCGTATGAGAGGTGAAACGCCTTCAAGCAACTTACAGAAGTCCAGACGCTTTTCTTTCCAAGCTACTTAGACTGCGATGACCTGGATGACTGAGAACCTTCACAGACATCTTGATGGTTGGTGTTTCGATCCTTGGACACTCCAGTCTGCATGGTACATGCATGCCTTGGCCATGATACTAACTCCAAGTTGCTCTTAGCTCATCAGAGTGTGAATGTTGGTCAGAAGACATTTAAGCATAGAAAACAGTGCTTGTGTGCAGTGGGTGAGGACGAGTGTCAGAAATGATTTATGACAGAGGGATAGCAGCAAGAGTGAACGGGAAGGTTTACAAGATGATACTGATGTATGGTTTGAAGATGGTGGCACAAACAAATGGACAAGAGGCAGTGCTGAAGACATCAACATTCCCACTAGAAGTTACCAGATTTGACAGGATTACAAATGAGTACATCAAAAGGAGGAGCTGTTTGGAGACAAAGTTAGATCGTCGAGGCTGAAATGGTTTATAAATGTGTATAGGAGGGAGAGTGGATATATTGGACGAAAGATGCTAAATTGGAGGAAAAGAGCACCTCCTCTTGTCAGAAGAGACTGCTACCCTGCTGAGCAGCCTCAGCCTTCCTATTCTGAACATCCTCCGCCTTTGTATCCTAAATCTTTAGTGCAGGCAGGCACAGCACCTACACAGCTTTTAGAGCCAGCGGAGCCTGAGCCGGTATACGTCAGGTGATGCCTGAGCCCAGGCCTGTGGGGCCCACACAGTCTGAGGGTCTCCACCTCTGCTGGAGGCCACATGTCAAGTCATGGGTTGGTGTGACTGAAGAGGCAGATGATCTGCGACCCTACACAGCAAATTCAAAAGTGTTAAATGTTTTGGTGTTAATAGTCTTCTTGCAAAAGTAGAGTTAATTTTACTCTAAGCAGAGTCACATTCTTTTAATGTAACTCTGAGGTGTAAAATGATAGTAGTTAAAATCGAGTGTTAAAAATGAGTGTTTCTCTGTCAAATCTGGAGGTGTTACAATGGAAACATTAACTCTTGACCTCTTAACTCTGAACTCCTACAGGGGCTATGACACCAACAGAGTAAATTCACAGACTCCGCCCCCAGCACGGCTCCAATCGAAGCTGAAGTGAAGCCGTTTCAGAACATTTTGCTCTACATATTTGAGTTGTTTGCCATGCTTGGTAAGTCATTTTTTCAAAGATTGTTTCAATTATTATTATGAGCTTTTACTTCTGTGGCTCTTTGGAGTTGAGACAAAGCTGTGTGAAAGGCATTAGCCATGTTGCTCGCTGATAGCATAATATTCTGTTTTAGCTAGCTGAAAGGTATTGTTTGCGGGCAAATACCACAGCCTTGAAAAAAAGCTTGCATGTGAATTTTCAGTCAAACTTTTGGTCAAATACACCTAAAACAATGTCTAGAATGTGAAATGTTGGTATAATGGTGCTACTTGAAGCCTGAAAACGATCGCCCATAAAAAAAAACGAGCAAACAGCAGTAGCTGACGTCCTGACTGGATTCTACGTTAGCATAGATCCCTCCAGAGTTTTGTGCACACGGTTTAGGTAAAAATGAAAAAGGTTGAGGTTTTACATTTAGTTCAGTATTACCTGTTGCCTGTGTCCTTGTCTTTTGGGAAAATACTTTACACAAGTAATGGCTCAAAGAGGATTCCTTTTTTTTTTACTGTGCTGCAATTGTTTACTGGATTATTTGTGCCATTAATTAGTGTCAACTAATTTTTATTCAATCTCCGCACAGGATATGCTTGTGAAGATGGAATATGGGGGAGAGCAGAAGTGCGTTGAAGTTCCACAAAGGGATGAATGAAGGACATGCATATTGTATTGAAGAAATAAGTGATGAGAATGCTGTTATTTGCATTTACCATGTCAGACCTTTTGATAAACAAAATTCTAATGAAAGTGAGAACATGTACACTGTTACATCTTTCAGAAAATGTTTTGAAATTGTGGTGCACAGTTCAGAATAAATGTTTTTCAAAAACCATTGCGTCTTTTTAGTAAATGTTTATTTCCAAAAGAAATTTCTAGAAGTTCAGAACAGTAAAATTCCCGCTTTTTAGAATGAATTAGAAGATAACTCTTACGTAGTTAAACTAAAATACTCTTTGAGAGTTAATATATAAACTCTTAACACCAAGTGTTAAATTATCAACTCCAGACAGATTTGGTGTTTAACACTAAATCAGAGTTAACGTACCAACTCTCCAAAAAGAGTTAAATTAACACTCTCTGGTGTGGACCCATATAGACACTTTAATAGTGTTGAAATCAAATCCGACAGTGTTAATTTGGACATGCTGGATTTGCTGTGTACAGAGCACCAGGAGGAGAAAATCATTACAGCATGTTTTTGTTTGTAAAATAAAAGCTTTGCTTGATGTTTCTGGTCTTAAAGTTATTGTATATTCAAATACCCAGTTTAATAAATTCTATGGTAAGTTTCCAAATAATATTTCACATAAACACATAATGTCACTTTAGATATATGGCATATAGCAAATATGGTGAGTCATCCTTTATAGGGTGCCAGAGGAGCCACGCAGCTCTGTCTGCCTTTGCTAACTTAAAGTGACACGGTCATGTCGACTTATCACAGTCACCAGGTCTTCAAGTCCAAACAGGCATGGAGAAATGTCCTGGATAAAAATTGGTCTTCTTCTGGAGTTCCTTTCTAGTAAATACTTCAATAGATATTATATTTTGGTATATGTGCTGGTCGGCCTGATGTCAGCATGTTGGCAAATACTATAAAATAAATATTTTATATTTCTTTTTTCCTTGAAAGAAAATTGTGACTAAATGACGAGAGAAACAAAACCAGCAGATCTTGATACAATATCAGCATTTGGCCCTCAGGCAGACTGTTGTTTTAAATCTTAGTGCGTCCCCGGTTAGCACTAATTCTAAAAACAGCCAAAGTATTATCAGGGTGGCTAATACAGAGGCACAGACCATGAACTGAACAGCACTTCATCCTCAGACTCATAGAACAGTAATCAGACACAACAATAAAACCATCTGACTGATCTTGTGCTGCATTGAGAGAACCTCAGTGAGTGTGCTGCCATCAGGACTGTGTATTAGATTTATCCCATTGTTTCTACAGACTGTATGTAAATTATATAAAACTGAAACATGAGCTTGCTGTGCGGGTTATGGTTCACAGCAGCATCTACAAGCGAGAGCTGTCGACTGATAGGTTTGTAGCATAAACCTATTCGCTGGAACGTTAAGGACAATCTGCTACGCAGCAAAAAGCAAGACACAAGGCACCAAAGTTCTCTGGTTTACTCATGCATGAGGGAGACCTGGCTGGAGCCAAGTGTCGTTCCACCACTTGACCACCGTCAGACTCTCAGCCAGGTTCCCCATAGCACTCCTTTTATTGTGGTTACATGAATATGCATAGGGTCATTAACATATGACGTCTACATACAAACAAAGAGTAGTTTTGTGTGTGTGTGTGTGTGTGTGTGTGTGTGTGTGTGTGTGGTGTGCGTGTGTGAGAGGTCAAGGTGTGACCCTGTGAAGACTCCCCAAAGCTGGTGCCAGGACTTCTGAACAAAAGGCTCTTATACTTAAAGAGATATACGTGTGTTTGCTAACCATATATCAGCAAGAGAAGATACGACCTCTCCTAGGAGGTGTGATCTACGCCGGAACACTCTGTAGAGGGAGTGAACGCACTCCCCCTTCATGCTACACAGAGCTGTTACAGACCTCCTAGGATGAGACATTCTTTCAATCTACAAATGATTATACACCTCTAAGCATATATGGTTAAATATTTCTTAATACAAATGACAATAACAAAATCTAAACCCATCATCGACTCCCAGTTACAGTTTTAAAGCTTAGCAAAAGGATAACAATTGAAAAGTTTCATGCAGCTGTCATGACGGTAGAAGTTATCCATGGAGGTTAAACCTGCTTCATGCTGCTGAGAGGTCGAGCAGTGCCTGACCAAACATGCAAGTGTTAGGTCTGCACTCGCAGGCCTCGCTAGCTCAGAGACGCATCCCCGTGAACAAAGCAAGACAATCAGAGCTCAATCCATTTCAACTTGCAAGGGAAGCCGGTCCGGTCAGGATCTTGGATCTGAAAGCCCCTCACCTGATCCCAGCCAACGTAAAAGAACCAGCATCCCCTCGCAGCCTTTTATTCAGTAAAAACAGTTACAGAAATACCTCATTGCAAAACCCATATGGTGAGTCGTAAAAGCTATGGCACTGTGTGTATATATGCACGTGTGAGCATGTGAGTGAATGTGTGTGTGTGTGTGTCTCCCTGGTTACAACCGTGTATCAACATCCCGAGTAATGAAAGGGTCATCTCCCCTCATCCCATATAACGGTCCACCATATACAAGCATAGGTGAGCCCATAAACGGCAGGAAGTAAACATTCCTTACTAAATAAGGAAACCAGAACCTTACATGCAATGTGCCTGCAACACTATAGCTCATAGCATCCCCACCATCCTAGATGTAGGGGAGGAACAGAAAAATATCTGAACATGCAGGGCAAGGTTTACAGTTTTAAGCACAACTTTTATCAAAATCACTCCAACAGTAAGGATGTTGAACACATTGGATCAGCAAAAACTAAGTCTATCAATTCATCTGTTGGTTTTTCCAGATCCTCATCATGCGGAGCACAACACGTGATGCTGCACATACTAAGCCTGCCCGTATGATCACCAGTGGGAAATATTTCCTGCAAACAAAGAGACTAATTAAAAGAAAGGACTCCACTGAAAAGCAGTGAGCAGGTGTAGAACAGTCATGTAGGACAGCTCACACACACATTTGGGGTTCAGTATCTTCTTCACAGACACTTTGACATGTGGCCCATAGATAGGAGCCAGGGATCGTACTACCAACCCTCTGATCTGCAGCACAAATTCAAATTCAAATTCAAATTCAAATTTTATTTGTCACACACACACAACCATACACAGTATGACATGGGGGTGAAATGCTTGTAGCTGTACAATGCCCGACCATTAAATGACAGAAGAAAAGTTTTACAATATTTACAATTTACAGTTTACTACAAAAATTTACAAATTAACTTAGGAATTTACAGTAAAGAATGTGCAAATAGCAGAAGAGATTATAAAGATAAGGATTATAAATTATAGGAATTATAGGATTATAGGAAATGTGTGGTGGTGCGTGTGGTGACGTGTGTGAGAGTCCAGTCTTATAGTGACGTGTTTGGGAGAGTCCAGTCCTACACCTGGTTCAGGCCCCGAATAGCCTGGGGGAAGAAGCTCCTCCTCATTCTCTCTGTTTTGGCCTTAAGGGAGCGGAAGCGCTTCCCAGACCTCAACAGTGAGAAGAGTCCATTGTTGGGATGGGAGAGGTCAAAATTATACCGTACAAGGAAGAAGAATGTCAATGAAGAAGACACAACCCTGATGCACGGTCACAAGTCCTGGTGTGCTGGACGGCTGCTGTGATGTATTAATGGATCTGATCTCGGGCTGAGCAAATGTCAGGGCAACAGGTGACGACTGAGAGGGACATGAAGCACGGCCGCGCCTCTGATTATAAATCTGTCGTGGTGGCTGCACATGCAGCACAGGTGCAGCGTGGGCAGGCTGAGAGGACAGGCTGAGTAAATGATGCTGTGTGTGTGCGGTGTGACTTTATATGAGAGGTGCACTGATTCACACACACAAACACAGTCTAATCTCTCTAAAACTGAAAAACACCCTTAACTCAAGGGACCGCTCCGTCCTCCTCTCCCTCGCCTCGCTCTGCAGTGCAGAACAGTAATAGTTTCTGCAGATGCTACAGTGTCCACTGGGAGCTCTTGTTTGGACAGAGGTTTCATTTTCTGCTGTGGAGTTGTTGTTAGTCTCCTGTTGACGGCGTCCTCAGAAACAGGCACAAGCACACTCTCATTACACCACTCAGCCTGTACAAGTGTGCATCGCAGTGGACACAGGGGTCCTCCCTTGTCTGCTGGATGCCATCATGTTGCTACCAGTGGACAGCTGAGGGCTATGCTACAGTCACTTTCATGAAAGGAGACTCAGTGGATACCCAGAAACTACAACAACCATGTGCTTACTCTCTGCTACCAGAAAGAGAAACACCTGAGACTAAGATTAGTAGTTTGCAACAATCCTGAAACAAAGCAGCATTATTTTCAGCAGTGAGAAGAAAATCCCATCAGGAGAGGATACAAAGTCTGCACACAACAGTCTAAACCAAAGACCCTCTGCATCTGTTTATGTAGCATTGTCTCTGAGAGCCCATTTACAAGGAGTAAAATACTCAAACATCAAGGACATGAAATTAAAAAGAGGGACCAAGACACAATAAGAGCACGAGAAAGGAAAAAGAAATCAACACGTCACTGTTCCTCCCACTGCCACACATTTTACCTGTCCTGTCGGTGTGTGTGTGTGTGTGTGTGTAAAACATAGGCTGTGTCTTCTTAGCCAACAGTAATGTTAAAATAAGCTAGTAGTCCATGAGTCTGGGGTAAATGATGGAAACACCAGAATATGGCAAACACATGAAACATCCATCTGTGCTGTAGGCTGTCACCTGACTAACATATCAAACATATTTAATGAAAAAATTATAGCAGTGGAAATCAAACACTGAGCTTCAGTAAAAATATGAATTTATGTCTCAGCTGTTATTTAGCAAAAGAACATCCTTATAAAATATGATATAATGCTTAGAACATAGAAAGCTTATAAACGACAAAAGCACAGATGTAGCAGTTTTATTAAAACACAACCTTGTTTCAATAGAATAAGAGTAAGATCTTGGGAAAGGTTGTTCACACTCAGCTGATGGATTATCTAAATAACTCTCAAATGTTTGAAGTTTTTCAGTCCGGCTTTAAGCCGTTTCATAGCACAGAGACAGCTCTCATAAAGGTTATGAACGATATTCTGGTAGCGACAGACTGTGGTAAACACGTAGTGCTTATACTACTAGATATGACTGCTGCATTCGACACAGTGGATCACGACCTGCTGATCTCTCGATTACAGCTTTGTGTGGGCATTTCTGGCTTGGCACTCCTGTGGATAAAATCATATCTGTCAAACAGGAGCTTCTGTGTTAAGTTGGGCTCGTCATCGTCCTCTGTGGCCCCTCTGCCGTGGGGTGTACCACAGGGATCTATTCTTGGGCCATTACTGTTTTCATCTCCTGCCACTGGGTGCGATCTTTCGTAAACACAAAGTCTCATTTCATCTATATGCTGATGATTGCCAGCTTTATTTTCCTTTCAGTCGTTCTGATAGCTCCCCAATTAGACTCCTGCTTGATTGCCTCAGTGATGTTAAGTCATGGATGGCTCAAAACTTTTTAAATTTTAATGAACGTAAAACGGAAGCAATTCTGTTCGGCCCGAATCGTTCCTCTGACATCCCTGATGTTACCTTGCTGCTCTGACCCCTCACCTGAAGAGCTCGATTACCAATCTTGGGTTAAAAATGACTCTGCACTTACCTTTGATGGCCACGTGAATGGGGTGGTGAAATCGTCATTCTATCAACTCAGGCGTCTGTCGAAGGTTAAACCTTTTCTTTCAAGGCGTGACTTGGAGACTGTT
>NW_024582961.1:198314-209914 GCF_018398535.1 Haplochromis burtoni | reverse complement strand
GTATGGAGACCTCTGCTGTAGAAAGTTCTGGGTTGTGACGATGAGACACATGAGTTCCGCAGGCAAAAAGCTGGATGGGAGTTCTATTACCTTCAGTGGAAACAGAGTGATTGTTATATCCAGCTTTGAATTCCTTCAAAGTGCGGTTGATTCGTGGTAGAAACACATAATGAAGGCAAAATAGGTCTGTTGCATTTTCTAAGTCTAGGATACCAAGTGATTCCAATTCATAAAATATAGGTGCATAAATGCGGCTACAGTTGTTGTTTAAGTCTCGGTTGAAACGCTCAATCCTCTGGTTGTGCACAGAACTTCCCATTAAGACAGAGCTTTCACCCCTGCTTGCTCGCATGTCCTCCCAAATCTGAGTGTTCTCTCCTCCATGATCAGTCCTGATATGCAGGGGTCTGCCAAATTGTCCAACAGCTACAGTAAAGAGGGCTTTCACAGTCTCAGCTCGATTATTGCTGGAGCACTGAAGAAACATCAACATCATCAAATTAAGACATCATCCTGCTGTATCCATCTATTGCACCATGAACAGCAAACTTCCAACGAATCAGCTTGTGATTTCCATCTATGTGCCATATGAAATTTGGATGAGGCACAGAGTATACTCGCCGAGCAACTGCCGTTCTTCTCCTGGATAGAACACCAGCCGAGTCCACCCTCTGCAGTGACTCTCTTACGTGCCATCTTTGAACCACTATGTTTTTGGAATGCAGATGACCCATCAGCATCACTTCTCCAACATTTGGATGTTCAGTTTTTATCTGGGACACTATCTGATCTAACTCATGGTCACTGATTACACTGAATGTTGACACTGAGATATTATAGTCTTGCAGTAACTTATACAGAGTGGGCCTGGAGATGGAAAGGATAGATGCAGCTTCAGTAAAAGATGTTTTCAGGGAAAGAACATTTTCCAATTCCTCTTTGGAAATCTGAAGCCTTCCTTGGTAACCATCCTAGAATACGGCAAAGATAATCTCAATGAGAAAAATTCTCTAACAAAAAATGGGTAATTTGAGGCAATTATACTGTGACAGATTAGCTAGGGAGTAATATTTTATCAATAGTTTTAAAATATCAAATTGGGCAATCAAAAGACACTTCACAACAAAAACAGTAATAAAATATGATGTAAAACTTGTGAATGTTGTTGGTGGTGATGTGACACTGCTAGTGATGGACCCCTAAGAAGATGAAATATATGTAGAATCAGAATCATTACTTTGACAGGAGTTAATTTAAGGTGATATATTACACCAAAGAAAAAAAAAAGCCAGTCAGCTAAATGATATGTGTAAGAAGGCCTACCGAGTGGTATGGTATCCCAGTGGAGACGGCAGGTCTACTTGGTCCGGGTGCATTGCTGGATTCCTAAGGAAACATTTACATCAAGAACGACTGTTACCTACCAAATAAATAAATAGAGTTGTATGATGTTCGATCTGTCTGCTGCCTACCAAATGAAATAATTGAGGACTAGCTAAGTAATCTAGCTTTGCTAGTTTTGCTAACACTGCTATCAACCCGTCCAAAACAGTCAATGGTCCAAAATGTTATACAATAAACTTACCAAGTGCTGCGGCGTTTGTGAGGTGGAGACTGCACTACCGCTGAATCGTTGGATGGCCGACAAAATGGCTCTTCCAATGTTTTCAGCTAAATCGCTGGACATGCTGGTAGGGAATCAGTGACCCGTACAATAAATTTGCATATTAGCTAAATATTTAGTTTCCCGTAAAATTTAGATTTAACATTTAAATTTAACATTTAAATTTAACATTTAGATTTAAATATAATATTTAGATTTAACATTTAAAATTGTGTTTTAAATATAAAAGTTACAAATATTTTACTAAATGTTGTAAAAAATGACTCGAAAAAACATTGTTTTTGTAAGATTTAGAGCTAAATGTGGAAAAATGCTTGCGTTAATTTCGGCATGTTTCAGTTTACAAACGGCGCCCCTTATAACTGAGGGTAGGAACATAGATCAAAAGGTAAACTGATAGCTTCACTGTAATGCTCAGCTTGCTCAAAGCCTGCTCATCCTCTTCTTGTATGTAGCTCCTGTAAGGGTGGCTCGATAGTTCATAACAACTCTGAGGTGAGTCACTGAAGAGACTAATAGTTGGTGATTCTGTTCTGAGATGTGACGCTAGAGACTCTTCCAGGGGCCAGAGCAGGCGACACTGAGGGAAATTTAAAACTGCTGGATAAGGGTAAATGTAAATTCAGTAAAATTAGAATTAAATAATCAGCTATGTACCACAGGCCTTCAAGCTGGCTGTAGTTAAACCGATAATTTTCTGTGCATCATTGCTTACTTGATGAAAGCCCAATTAGGATAACCAAAGATGACAGAAAAGAAGATCGGACACAGGCTAGGAAGGATAAGAAAGACAAACGCAACAACACTGTCATCCCCTATGTAGCTGGTGTATCAGAGAAACTCAGGAGCGTTTTCTCCAGACATAACATCCCAGTTTACTTCAGACCCAGCAACACACTCAGACAAAAACTGGTTCACCCGAAAGACAAAACTCCAAAACACAGACTTAACAATGTGGTGCATGCTGTACAGTGCAGCGAGTAATGCAAAGACTTCCACATTGGAGAGATGAAACAGCCACTTCACAAGCGCATGGCACAGGATAGAAGAGCCACCTCCACAGGACACGACTCAGCAGTCCATCTGCATCTAAAGGTCAAAGGTCACTCTTTCAAGGATTCCAATGTTCACATGTTGAGAACAGATGGTTTGAAAGAGGAGTGAAAGAAGCCATCTATGTCCACTGTGAGCGACCATCTTTGAACAGAGGCGGTGGCTTACGACACCAACTGTTGTAAGCCACTGTCATTTATAATCCAGCTTTGAGATCCTTACCAGATGCCTTAATGCCCACTCACACCCTGGGCCATCTGATCTCAGGAAATCACATGATAGGGTGAGGCTAGGTTTCACAATGAGCCCCTCCGAAACCCTGGCTGATTGGGACCCACACCTGTCTTCACACCTTGGCTCGTGTGATTAGCTAGAGGATCATTAGGGGGTCCATGACCCTCTTGGGGGGATACTCCCACTGGGTTTACATCTGGGACTCTCCACCATTTGACCCTAGAACTGAAGAAGCTTCTCGGATGAGAGGTGAAACGCCTTCAAGCAACTTACAGAAGTCCAGACGCTTTTCTTTCCAAGCTACTTAGACTGCGATGACCTGGATGACTGAGAACCTTCACAGACATCTTGATGGTTGGTGTTTCGATCCTTGGACACTCCAGTCTGCATGGTACATGCATGCCTTGGCCATGATACTAACTCCAAGTTGCTCTTAGCTCATCAGAGTGTGAATGTTGGTCAGAAGACATTTAAGCATAGAAAACAGTGCTTGTGTGCAGTGGGTGAGGACGAGTGTCAGAAATGATTTATGACAGAGGGATAGCAGCAAGAGTGAACGGGAAGGTTTACAAGATGATACTGATGTATGGTTTGAAGATGGTGGCACAAACAAATGGACAAGAGGCAGTGCTGAAGACATCAACATTCCCACTAGAAGTTACCAGATTTGACAGGATTACAAATGAGTACATCAAAAGGAGGAGCTGTTTGGAGACAAAGTTAGATCGTCGAGGCTGAAATGGTTTATAAATGTGTATAGGAGGGAGAGTGGATATATTGGACGAAAGATGCTAAATTGGAGGAAAAGAGCACCTCCTCTTGTCAGAAGAGACTGCTACCCTGCTGAGCAGCCTCAGCCTTCCTATTCTGAACATCCTCCGCCTTTGTATCCTAAATCTTTAGTGCAGGCAGGCACAGCACCTACACAGCTTTTAGAGCCAGCGGAGCCTGAGCCGGTATACGTCAGGTGATGCCTGAGCCCAGGCCTGTGGGGCCCACACAGTCTGAGGGTCTCCACCTCTGCTGGAGGCCACATGTCAAGTCATGGGTTGGTGTGACTGAAGAGGCAGATGATCTGCGACCCTACACAGCAAATTCAAAAGTGTTAAATGTTTTGGTGTTAATAGTCTTCTTGCAAAAGTAGAGTTAATTTTACTCTAAGCAGAGTCACATTCTTTTAATGTAACTCTGAGGTGTAAAATGATAGTAGTTAAAATCGAGTGTTAAAAATGAGTGTTTCTCTGTCAAATCTGGAGGTGTTACAATGGAAACATTAACTCTTGACCTCTTAACTCTGAACTCCTACAGGGGCTATGACACCAACAGAGTAAATTCACAGACTCCGCCCCCAGCACGGCTCCAATCGAAGCTGAAGTGAAGCCGTTTCAGAACATTTTGCTCTACATATTTGAGTTGTTTGCCATGCTTGGTAAGTCATTTTTTCAAAGATTGTTTCAATTATTATTATGAGCTTTTACTTCTGTGGCTCTTTGGAGTTGAGACAAAGCTGTGTGAAAGGCATTAGCCATGTTGCTCGCTGATAGCATAATATTCTGTTTTAGCTAGCTGAAAGGTATTGTTTGCGGGCAAATACCACAGCCTTGAAAAAAAGCTTGCATGTGAATTTTCAGTCAAACTTTTGGTCAAATACACCTAAAACAATGTCTAGAATGTGAAATGTTGGTATAATGGTGCTACTTGAAGCCTGAAAACGATCGCCCATAAAAAAAAACGAGCAAACAGCAGTAGCTGACGTCCTGACTGGATTCTACGTTAGCATAGATCCCTCCAGAGTTTTGTGCACACGGTTTAGGTAAAAATGAAAAAGGTTGAGGTTTTACATTTAGTTCAGTATTACCTGTTGCCTGTGTCCTTGTCTTTTGGGAAAATACTTTACACAAGTAATGGCTCAAAGAGGATTCCTTTTTTTTTTACTGTGCTGCAATTGTTTACTGGATTATTTGTGCCATTAATTAGTGTCAACTAATTTTTATTCAATCTCCGCACAGGATATGCTTGTGAAGATGGAATATGGGGGAGAGCAGAAGTGCGTTGAAGTTCCACAAAGGGATGAATGAAGGACATGCATATTGTATTGAAGAAATAAGTGTTGAGAACGCTGTTATTTGCATTTACCATGTCAGACCTTTTGATAAACAAAATTCTAATGAAAGTGAGAACATGTACACTGTTACATCTTTCAAAAAATGTTTTGAAATTGTGGTGCACAGTTCAGAATAAATGTTTTTCAAAAACCATTGTGTCTTTTTCGTAAATGTTTATTTCCAAAAGAAATTTCTAGAAGTTCAGAACAGTAAAATTCCCGCTTTTTAGAATGAATTAGAAGATAACTCTTACGTAGTTAAACTAAAATACTCTTTGAGAGTTAATATATAAACTCTTAACACCAAGTGTTAAATTATCAACTCCAGCCAGATTTGGTGTTTAACACTAAATCAGAGTTAACGTACCAACTCTCCAAAAAGAGTTAAATCAACACTCTCTGGTGTGGACCCATATAGACACTTTAATAGTGTTGAAATCAAATCCGACAGTGTTAATTTGGACATGCTGGATTTGCTGTGTACAGAGCACCAGGAGGAGAAAATCATTACAGCATGTTTTTGTTTGTAAAATAAAAGCTTTGCTTGATGTTTCTGGTCTTAAAGTTATTGTATATTCAAATACCCAGTTTAATAAATTCTATGGTAAGTTTCCAAATAATATTTCACATAAACACATAATGTCACTTTAGATATATGGCATATAGCAAATATGGTGAGTCATCCTTTATAGGGTGCCAGAGGAGCCACGCAGCTCTGTCTGCCTTTGCTAACTTAAAGTGACACGGTCATGTCGACTTATCACAGTCACCAGGTCTTCAAGTCCAAACAGGCATGGAGAAATGTCCTGGATAAAAATTGGTCTTCTTCTGGAGTTCCTTTCTAGTAAATACTTCAATAGATATTATATTTTGGTATATGTGCTGGTCGGCCTGATGTCAGCATGTTGGCAAATACTATAAAATAAATATTTTATATTTCTTTTTTCCTTGAAAGAAAATTGTGACTAAATGACGAGAGAAACAAAACCAGCAGATCTTGATACAATATCAGCATTTGGCCCTCAGGCAGACTGTTGTTTTAAATCTTAGTGCGTCCCCGGTTAGCACTAATTCTAAAAACAGCCAAAGTATTATCAGGGTGGCTAATACAGAGGCACAGACCATGAACTGAACAGCACTTCATCCTCAGACTCATAGAACAGTAATCAGACACAACAATAAAACCATCTGACTAATCTTGTGCTGCATTGAGAGAACCTCAGTGAGTGTGCTGCCATCAGGACTGTGTATTAGATTTATCCCATTGTTTCTACAGACTGTATGTAAATTATATAAAACTGAAACATGAGCTTGCTGTGCGGGTTATGGTTCACAGCAGCATCTACAAGCGAGAGCTGTCGACTGATAGGTTTGTAGCATAAACCTATTCGCTGGAACGTTAAGGACAATCTGCTACGCAGCAAAAAGCAAGACACAAGGCACCAAAGTTCTCTGGTTTACTCATGCATGAGGGAGACCTGGCTGGGGCCGAGTGTCGTTCCACCACTTGACCACCGTCAGACTCTCAGCCAGGTTCCCCATAGCACTCCTTTTATTGTGGTTACATGAATATGCATAGGGTCATTAACATATGACGTCTACATACAAACAAAGAGTAGTTTTGTGTGTGTGTGTGTGTGTGTGTGTGTGTGTGTGTGTGTGGTGTGCGTGTGTGAGAGGTCAAGGTGTGACCCTGTGAAGACTCCCCAAAGCTGGTGCCAGGACTTCTGAACAAAAGGCTCTTATACTTAAAGAGATATACGTGTGTTTGCTAACCATATATCAGCAAGAGAAGATACGACCTCTCCTAGGAGGTGTGATCTACGCCAGAACACTCTGTAGAGGGAGTGAACGCACTCCCCCTTCATGCTACACAGAGCTGTTACAGACCTCCTAGGATGAGACATTCTTTCAATCTACAAATGATTATACACCTCTAAGCATATATGGTTAAATATTTCTTAATACAAATGACAATAACAAAATCTAAACCCATCATCGACTCCCAGTTACAGTTTTAAAGCTTAGCAAAAGGATAACAATTGAAAAGTTTCATGCAGCTGTCATGACGGTAGAAGTTATCCATGGAGGTTAAACCTGCTTCATGCTGCTGAGAGGTCGAGCAGTGCCTGACCAAACATGCAAGTGTTAGGTCTGCACTCGCAGGCCTCGCTAGCTCAGAGACGCATCCCCGTGAACAAAGCAAGACAATCAGAGCTCAATCCATTTCAACTTGCAAGGGAAGCCGGTCCGGTCAGGATCTTGGATCTGAAAGCCCCTCACCTGATCCCAGCCAACGTAAAAGAACCAGCATCCCCTCGCAGCCTTTTATTCAGTAAAAACAGTTACAGAAATACCTCATTGCAAAACCCATATGGTGAGTCGTAAAAGCTATGGCACTGTGTGTATATATGCACGTGTGAGCATGTGAGTGAATGTGTGTGTGTGTGTGTCTCCCTGGTTACAACCGTGTATCAACATCCCGAGTAATGAAAGGGTCATCTCCCCTCATCCCATATAACGGTCCACCATATACAAGCATAGGTGAGCCCATAAACGGCAGGAAGTAAACATTCCTTACTAAATAAGGAAACCAGAACCTTACATGCAATGTGCCTGCAACACTATAGCTCATAGCATCCCCACCATCCTAGATGTAGGGGAGGAACAGAAAAATATCTGAACATGCAGGGCAAGGTTTACAGTTTTAAGCACAACTTTTATCAAAATCACTCCAACAGTAAGGATGTTGAACACATTGGATCAGCAAAAACTAAGTCTATCAATTCATCTGTTGGTTTTTCCAGATCCTCATCATGCGGAGCACAACACGTGATGCTGCACATACTAAGCCTGCCCGTATGATCACCAGTGGGAAATATTTCCTGCAAACAAAGAGACTAATTAAAAGAAAGGACTCCACTGAAAAGCAGTGAGCAGGTGTAGAACAGTCATGTAGGACAGCTCACACACACATTTGGGGTTCAGTATCTTCTTCACAGACACTTTGACATGTGGCCCATAGATAGGAGCCAGGGATCGTACTACCAACCCTCTGATCTGCAGCACAAATTCAAATTCAAATTCAAATCCAAATTTTATTTGTCACACACACACAACCATACACAGTATGACATGGGGGTGAAATGCTTGTAGCTGTACAATGCCCGACCATTAAATGACAGAAGAAAAGTTTTACAATATTTACAATTTACAGTTTACTACAAAAAATGTACAAATTAACTTAGAAATTTACAGTAAAGAATGTGCAAATAGCAGAAGAGATTATAAAGATAAGGATTAGGAATTATAGGAATTATAGGATTATAGGAAATGTGTGGTGGTGCGTGTGGTGACGTGTGTGAGAGTCCAGTCTTAAAGTGACGTGTTTGGGAGAGTCCAGTCCTACACCTGGTTCAGGCCCCGAATAGCCTGGGGGAAGAAGCTCCTCCTCATTCTCTCTGTTTTGGCCTTAAGGGAGCGGAAGCGCTTCCCAGACCTCAACAGTGAGAAGAGTCCATTGTTGGGATGGGAGAGGTAAACAAAATTATACCGTACAAGGAAGAAGAATGTCAATGAAGAAGACACAACCCTGATGCACGGTCACAAGTCCTGGTGTGCTGGACGGCTGCTGTGATGTATTAATGGATCTGATCTCGGGCTGAGCAAATGTCAGGGCAACAGGTGACGACTGAGAGGGACATGAAGCACGGCCGCGCCTCTGATTATAAATCTGTCGTGGTGGCTGCACATGCAGCACAGGTGCAGCGTGGGCAGGCTGAGAGGACAGGCTGAGTAAATGATGCTGTGTGTGTGCGGTGTGACTTTATATGAGAGGTGCACTGATTCACACACACAAACACAGTCTAATCTCTCTAAAACTGAAAAACACCCTTAACTCAAGGGACCGCTCCGTCCTCCTCTCCCTCGCCTCGCTCTGCAGTGCAGAACAGTAATAGTTTCTGCAGATGCTACAGTGTCCACTGGGAGCTCTTGTTTGGACAGAGGTTTCATTTTCTGCTGTGGAGTTGTTGTTAGTCTCCTGTTGACGGCGTCCTCAGAAACAGGCACAAGCACACTCTCATTACACCACTCAGCCTGTACAAGTGTGCATCGCAGTGGACACAGGGGTCCTCCCTTGTCTGCTGGATGCCATCATGTTGCTACCAGTGGACAGCTGAGGGCTATGCTACAGTCACTT
This sequence comes from Haplochromis burtoni, assembly GCF_018398535.1. NCBI lineage: Eukaryota > Metazoa > Chordata > Actinopteri > Cichliformes > Cichlidae > Haplochromis > Haplochromis burtoni. The sequence goes on along the minus strand of NW_024582961.1, from coordinate 200,698 downwards.
TCATGAAAGGAGACTCAGTGGATACCCAGAAACTACAACAACCATGTGCTTACTCTCTGCTACCAGAAAGAGAAACACCTGAGACTAAGATTAGTAGTTTGCAACAATCCTGAAACAAAGCAGCATTATTTTCAGCAGTGAGAAGAAAATCCCATCAGGAGAGGATACAAAGTCTGCACACAACAGTCTAAACCAAAGACCCTCTGCATCTGTTTATGTAGCATTGTCTCTGAGAGCCCATTTACAAGGAGTAAAATACTCAAACATCAAGGACATGAAATTAAAAAGAGGGACCAAGACACAATAAGAGCACGAGAAAGGAAAAAGAAATCAACACGTCACTGTTCCTCCCACTGCCACACATTTTACCTGTCCTGTCGGTGTGTGTGTGTGTGTGTGTGTAAAACATAGGCTGTGTCTTCTTAGCCAACAGTAATGTTAAAATAAGCTAGTAGTCCATGAGTCTGGGGTAAATGATGGAAACACCAGAATATGGCAAACACATGAAACATCCATCTGTGCTGTAGGCTGTCACCTGACTAACATATCAAACATATTTAATGAAAAAATTATAGCAGTGGAAATCAAACACTGAGCTTCAGTAAAAATATGAATTTATGTCTCAGCTGTTATTTAGCAAAAGAACATCCTTATAAAATATGATATAATGCTTAGAACATAGAAAGCTTATAAACGACAAAAGCACAGATGTAGCAGTTTTATTAAAACACAACCTTGTTTCAATAGAATAAGAGTAAGATCTTGGGAAAGGTTGTTCACACTCAGCTGATGGATTATCTAAATAACTCAAATGCTTGAAGTTTTTCAGTCCGGCTTTAAGCCGTTTCACAGCACAGAGACAGCTCTCATAAAGGTTATGAGTGATATTCTGGTAGCGACAGACTGTGATAAACACGTAGTGCTTATACTAGATATGACTGCTGCATTCGACACAGTGGATCACGTCCTGCTGATTTCTCAATTACAGCTTTGTGTGGGCATTTCTGGCTTGACACTCCTGTGGATAAAATCATATCTGTCAAACAGGAGCTTCTGTGTTAAGTTGGGCTCGTCATCGTCCTCTGCGGCCCCTCTGCCATGGGGTGTACCACAGGGATCTATTCTTGGGCCATTACTGTTTTCATCTCCTGCCACTGGGTGCGATCTTTCGAAAACACAAAGTCTTATTTCATCTATATGCTGATGATTGCCAGTTTTATTTTCCTTTCAGTCGTTCTGATAGCTCCCCAAGTAGACTCCTGCTTGATTGCCTCAGTGATGTTAAGTCATGGATGGCTCAAAACTTTTTAAATTTTAATGAACGTAAAACGGAAGCAATTCTGTTCGGCCCGAATCGTTCCTCTGACATCCCTGATGTTGACCTTGCTGCTCTGACCCCTCACCTGAAGAGCTCGATTACCAATCTTGGGGAAAAAATTTACTCTGCATTTACCTTTGATGGCCACGTGAATGGGGTGGTGAAATCATCTTTCTATCATCTCAGGCGTCTGTCGAAGGTTAAACCTTTTCTTTCAAGGCGTGACTTGGAGACTGTTATCCACGCTTTTATAACCTCATGCTTGTATTATTGTAACTCCCTTTTAATAGGGGTTGGACCGGGCACTCTGACACGCCTGCAACTTGTCCAGAATGCTGCGGCACGGTTTTTATCTGGTAGAAGGAAATTTGAGCACATTACTCTGGTTCTGGCCTCCCTGCACTGGCTTCCAATTGAATTTAAGATTCATTTTAAAGTCATTTTATTGGTTTTTAAATCCTTAAATGGTCTGGCACCTGCATAATTGTCTGATTTGCTGAAGCCCTTTGTCCCCACTCGTTCACTCTGGTCAGCTGAGCAGCTGTTGCTCTCAGTCCCCAAACCACGGCTGAAACTGAGAGGAGACCGAGCGTTCTCTATCGTGGCTCCTGAGCTTTGGAATAATCTTCCTCTTCACATTAGGCGATCGACGTCAGTGCTGGTTTTTAAATCCAGATTAAAAACACATTTTTATTTGCTGGCCTTTGACTCAGTGGTTGACTGACTTGTATTTACCTATATTGTATTGTTATTACTATGTTTATTATTTTACCGTATTTATTATTCTTATTGTATCTCTTATATTTCTGTTGTTCAGCACTTTGGTCAGCCTTGTGTGTCTTTAAAGTTTCTAAATGAAGGTTATAACATGAATGAACTGTGGTGTATCACATCGCCACACGCAGTCCTGGTTACTGATTTCTTTAGGCCACACGACCACACATTTACTACCAAACAGGAACTTATCACACTAATGGCAACCATAAGTCACCTGATAGAGCTGGACTGGGTGCTCCGACCTGGGAATGCTACAGGGAATCTCGAATGTGACAGTCTCCCGCTAATT
>NW_024582961.1:160213-166900 GCF_018398535.1 Haplochromis burtoni | reverse complement strand
CGGGCACGGATCTCAATCCAGCGAGAGATGCCGGACTGCTGCGTGATCTGCCTCACAGAAACCTGGCTATCGGACAAGGTACCGGACTCCGCAATACAACAACCGGGGTTCTCTGTGCACCGCGCAGACAGATCACAGGATCTTACTGGGAAAAGCAGAGGCGGTGGTGTGTGTTTCATGATCAACAACAGCTGGTGTGATTATGCAAACGTGCATCCGGCTACTTGACCACTGCTACACCTCCTTCTAGGATGCGTACAAAGCCCTCCCCCGCGCCTCATTCGGCCAATCAGATCACCGCACCATCCTGCTCCTGCCCGCCGACCTGGGTACAGAGAAGCAGCGCTGGACTGTTGCTCAGTGGTCCAAAGTACTTTTGCATGTCATTCGGAAATCAAGGTGCCAGACTCTGGAGGAAGACTGGGGAGAGGGAAATGCCAAAATGCCTGAAGTCCAGTGTCAAGTACCCACAGTCAGTGATGGTCTGGGATGCCATGTCAGCTGCTGGTGTTGGTCCACTGTGTTTTATCAAGGGCAGGGTCAATGCAGCTATCAAGAGATGTTGGAGCACTTCATGCTTCCATCTGCTGAAAAGCTTTATGGAGATGAAGATTTCCTTTTTCAGCACGACCTGGCACCTGCTCACAGTGCCGAAACCCCTGGTAAATGGTTTACCGCTCCATCCTGCTCCTGCCTGCCTACAGGCAGAAGCTGAAACAGGAAGCTCCAACCCCGAGGGCGGTGCACCGTTGGTCGGACCAATCGGAGTCTACGTTGCGGAACTGTTTTGATCACGAGGACTGGGAAATGTTTCACGTGGCTGCTAGGGACATTGACGAGTACACAGACTCAGTCTGCAGATTTATCAGGAAATGCAAGGAAGATGTCGTTCCAGCCAGAACAGTTAAATCCTTCCCAAATCAAAAACCCTGGATTAACAGAGATGTTCGCACGGCAATGGCGGCACGATGCACCACCTTTGCCTCCGCGAACACATCGGACTACAAACACGCACATTACCAACTCCGGAAGACGATCAAAGCAGCCAAACGTGAGTACAGGGACAGGGTGGAGCAACAGTTTGACAACCCTCGGAGTATGTGGCAGGGACTAAACACGATCACAGACTTTAGAGGGAAAACCAGCACACCGCAGACCATGGCCTCTCTTTGTGAGGATCTAAACGTATTCTAAGCTAGATTCGACACAGTGAACACCACGAGACCGAACAGTGTGCGCACCGCAGATGACGTCAGTGCGCACACTGTGTCTGAGGAGGATGTGCGGAGGTGCTTCAGGAAGGTGAACGCGCGCACGCCCTGACCCACTGGTGTCGAGACAACCATCTCACCCTCAACGTCGCAAAGACAAAGGAGCTGATGGTGGACTTGCAGAGGAGTAGAGAAGTACACACCCCCATCACCACCAACGGAGCTGCTGTGGAGAGAGTGAGCAGCTTTCGTTTCCTTGGGGTACATCTGGCTGAGGATCTTACATGATCAGGACACCCAAACAAAACAGTGAAGAAGGCGCAGCAGCGCCTCTTGTTTCTCAGGAGACTGAAGAGATTCAGCATCAGCCAGGACATCTACAGGAAGCGGTGCCTGAGGAAAGCGGGGAGGCTCATCAAAGACTCCAGTCACCCCAGCCAGTTTCAAGTTTGTGTTTCGTGAGTTTATTTTTTGAGTGTTTGCACAGTGTAATAAAGCTGCCCAGTTCATCCCTTTGTGTGTGCGAGTCCTGCATTTGGCTCCGATCCTGCCACACAGCGTTTCTTCACAGATGTCCTATTTTTACTTTCCCCCCCCCCCCCTCTTAGAGCAACACACTCTTTTTTCAGGCTAAATGAAGATCAAGTTCTTCTGATTTGAGGTTTTCTTTTTCAGGTGATCCACAGTATCCAGAACATATGCAGGATGTAACACTATTACTTAGATAATTGACTCATGAGGGAATAGAGTTTGGGGAGCTGCACTGTACCACTTTGGCACGTGGTATTAAGATCTCCACCCTACGTCACTTTGTGGCCATCTGAAAGTCTTGTGCTACAGCCTCACCTGACTCCTTCCACACCAGAGTTTTTGCGTCAACTTCCAGAGCTGAACTCATCTCAGCTCAACAGAACCTGTCACTGGCTAATCAAGCCCAACAGGAGCTGCTCTTCAGCTTGATGGCTCCCTTCACCTCTGGTGTTCACCATCTATTTTGGGTATTACCACTACGAGGGGAACATGGTCTGTTGAGCTCTATTTAGACTCACTCCGAAATGCCGACTGTCACCAAGGGCAGCTCTGGACTGGAACACAGTCTAGTCCCCAGTCCAGGAGGCTAGTTCCAGAGCGTTGTGTTGAAGTGAACCTGACTACATCTCGCCAGCATCTCTCAACCTCGTGGTTTAGCTCAGGCTCCTTCACTACCAGTGAGGCGACAGTCAGTCTACACAACCTTAAACGGACTGGACCACCACGGCCTCCAAACTGCTGCCTGACGCACGTTGCACCTGACCACGTATCGAACCAGATATGTGAGAATCACTTCAAGGTTGTTTTTGTGTTTGTTTGTTGTTTGCTGGTAAAATAAGATCATTTGTACGATAGATATTTGCCCACTGCATTACATTTGTGTTTACAGAGTAGCTGAAGTTAAAGACAAAAAATGCGATACAAATAAGGAACTCATTTTAATTTCGAGCCTGAAGATGCTTTACTCTAAATGTCTTCAAACTTCAAACAGGTACTTATTAAATCTTTATTTATTTATGTCAGGATAGTGTGGGCACGGATGTAAACTACTGTTGGGAAATGAGCAAATGTGTAAGGTTGTATTGTGTTTGCTTGTATTTTAATATCCCAGTGCCACGACTCACAAAACAGAATTGAGTCTCCATAGCTGTACTGCAGGGGTGGATTACCTTTTCCCTCTAACAGATACTCCTTTATTTAAGGTCACGATGATGACAGTGGGATCAATGCTGGGTTGAGAGCTATTTACTGAGAAGGAAACAGTATGTTATTCATTTAAAATCAATGTTTTTAGAACTCAGGAGTTTGGATTTTGCTACAGGCTACAGGGTGTGGCGGCAACATGATATTCAAATATTTTAGAATCCATTAACCTACAGAGAAAACAGGGTTTTGACTCCTCAAGAAGTCTGCAGAGTTCTCCAGTGTAATTAAAGGAAAGTTATTGACACATCCTCCAAATGTGTTCATCTAAGCTTGCACTGACACATGAGCAAACAAGCATATACATTTGTCTCGCTGTGAGTGCATGCAAGCAGCAACAAAGCCGGTGTAAATAGAAGTGATGGCAATGATAAATTCATGTCATAATCTGAGCTTACCTTGGGGTTGTCTTTCTTCTTCCTCCAGATAGGGAAACTCTGTGGAGTTCCTTATCACACAGCCAAAGATAACAGGGCTGCAGAACAAAGCAATGATCCCGTCTGTTTTCTGACAAGAGAAGTAACTTGGATCCCTGCGGAGGATTCCCACCTTGTTCTGGGACAGAGAGCAGAAGATAGAGGCAATATAGAGAGCTCATTTACATAGAAAACTTGACAGAGATGCTTAGAAGAGAACAACAGTTTCACCCAAGTTTGACACAAAGATAGATTCACTGCAATACTGTACCAAGTGTGTCTCCTCGAAATGACATTCAGATTTTACAAAGCAGTTTTCCCAGCTGTGTCGTGATGCCACTAACCTGTTTGCTCAGTGGATTATGTTCACATTCTGCCTCTTTAAGTGAACCACAGTTGGAATCAGAATCAACTTTATTAAGTTTGTTTTTTTGATTGGCACTACATACAACCCTGGACGTGTACATGTCCTGGTGGAGGGAAGATCAGCACAGATGATCCACTCTGCTGACCTGGTTGCAGTCTGGCCCTGTCCTATGATTGATGTGCACAGGACAGACTGGCTGGTGGAACTGTAGGTTGCAGGTTGAACTTCCTGATTTGGAAGTATAACCTCTGCTTGGCCTTCTCTCAGTCAGAGTGTGTGTGAGGACCACCTCAAATCCCATGAAAAGATGGGTCCTAGGAATCTGAAGTGATCCACACTGGGTACTGTTTGTTGAGGATTGTAAGAGGAGAGTTTGAGCAGGTCTTGAGCAGATTCAGCTCAACATGGTTCTGACTCTATCAGTGGACCTGCTGGTTCACCTCCTGTTTGTACATGAACTCATCGCCATTCTGAATAAGAGCTGTAATCGGCGAACTGCAGGAGTTTCAGAGCTGGTTCTACTGAGGTACAGTCATTAGTGTAGAGGGGGGAACACACCCCTGGAGGAGGCCGGTGGGAGGAGGAGGGCACTTCACACAGCTCCAGAGATCTGTTGGCACGGACTCCTGGAGCCTTCCTGGTCTTTTGTTTTTGGAAGACATTCTGAAAGGGCTTCAGAGTAGAGTGGCTGCTCCACAAAATCCAAAGGTACCAGTCGAGGTGGTTCGGGCATCTGCTTATGATGCTTGTTTTAACTATTTGCCAAGCCAAACATTGTCTTTCCCACCAACAGCAACAGCAGCAGCACAGGGATATTCTGCCACACTGGATACACGTCTTCTTTTTTCTAAACATTGTATATGACATATGTCCTCCGTACAATAATTTTTAATTAAAACTAAACACGAATAAAGCTTAAATAATAAAAACATACTGAAATAAGGAAATTCACTGTGGAAGCACTGAATTTTAAACAGAAAGTCAAAACAAAAGAAAAATAGATACAAATAAGAAACAAGAAAGCATTTGGAACTAATGAATGTAGAAATGTGCACAACTTAGTAAAGTCAGGGCTTTAGTAAGTTGTGCAAAGGGCTGGACTTGTGCCCTGGCTCCTTTGAAGAGCTGTAATTATTAAGATAAGATAAAATTCACATTGTTACAGCAGCTAAATGAATATAGCTGGAATCACCAGATGCAGCACAGTCTATAACAGTAGTTCTCAAAGTTTTCACAATGAGTACCATCTAAGAAAAGATATGACCCTGCACGTACCACAATATTAAAGTACAGTAGTACTGGCCTATTTAGCAACACATACAGTTTACATGAGGCAGGTTTATTTCTTATATGAATTTTATTTTTTTTAGCAAAAATAAATATAAATATACAAACAAAAATAACTGTACTTGACTGAAACACTCAGTGAGGTTATTAACATTTGTACTGCATTAAAACACTCACAGCAGATGGATATTAATAATAACAGCTCCATGGCAACAATCAAAACATTAAATTGTGTTTGTCAGCCCTGTAGCTCCTAGTTCGGCGGGCCCAGTCAGCGTGCCTATTGGCTGATATAAAAAAGACTATCCCTTTTTCAAAAAAGACAAAACCTGGTTTAAACTGAATTTTGGTGATCGTGTGGTAAATAATTTTTAATGTATGTATGTTTGAAAGAAATCTTGGAGACCAGTCATTCTACACAGAACGACTGATCTATAACAATAACACAACAACAGGACTGCAGATGATCACAGCAGGCACACGGTGTGGATCCATGTGGTGTGGTGATGATCCATGTCCTTCAGCGTGTCCCCTCAGGACTGTGGGCACCAGTGGAATGACAAACACGACTCTCACAGTGCTTCCAGCATTTTCCAGGTCAGTGCGTGGGAGGTGGATGACAGCATCATTAAATATTAAATATCTGCTAATAACAGTCCGTCCACAGGTCTTTGTACAATAACTCTAAAATCAAACTTGTAATCAATACAATTTCTGCACTTTAACAAAAGCGTGCTTCTCAACAGTCCGGCATCGATGGCAGATTAAACGCACCAGAGAGGAATTACTGAGAATCACAAACTGTGAGTAATCTCAGTTCACCAGTTTGTGGCTCATATCTCAGTTTGTTGACACTCCTTCACAGATATATGTGAAACACTGCAAACACAGCTAACATCTATGAAAGAAATAAATCTGTGTATGAGCAAGCTTTTCATCTCCGTTTGTGATGAGCTTTTAAACCTGTCTTGCACTCAGAGACAAAAGGCTTCTTGTTTCTCTCCACCTGTAGGCTGCAGAAGGCTTTAACAGTCATACATTTTCTTGTCTCATATTTATTAGCTGGAACCAAATGATAACATTTATGTTGAATTTTTCTCCTGAGAATTTCTCATCACAAACTCTTTGATGTTTTAATATGACGTGAAGGAGAGTGGAAAGCTGCAGATGTGCATGCAGGGTGCACACAGGCAGCACGGTTTCTCTCCAGGCTGAACGTAGCTGTGGATAATAATGTGGACTCTGAGTCACATGACACTCCCATGAAACCTTCTTCTGCTGCATTTTTAAATCTAACATTTTATTAACAATGTAACTAAAAAGGCAAAAAGCTAATATTTCATTTCCAGATATTTCTAACATTTACATGAACTCTGGGCCTGTGAAGTGTGTGCTTGAAGCAGTCTCTTTGTCTACAATGAAGAGAACAAAGACTAAGGAGTGACTGGCTATGAGAGCAAGACCGGTGTGTAGCATCACTAACAAGCTAACAACAAGCCTTTGACACAGTGTGTGTGGCAGCAGCTCCCAGCAGTGTGATGTTTGCATGGGAACATGAGATGTGTACCTTTTGAAATAGAATCATGTGGTTGTATTTTAACAAAGCATCAGTCACATTAAAACCTCACACACACACACACACACACACACACACACACACACACACACACAC
>NW_024582961.1:158911-160193 GCF_018398535.1 Haplochromis burtoni | reverse complement strand
CCCCACTGTATAAAGCACCAAAGTAGAGCTGGAACGCTGGAAACACCCCAGGTTTGTCAAACAGAGAGAGGAACGTTGTCAAACAAGATGGGACCATGATGCATTGCATCACTACTCAAAATCTCTCACTATGCATTTGATTACATCCCACTGTGCTGGGAAAACCATCAAAGGGTTTTAGTGGAGATGCAAATCAGTGTGGCGTTTACGTTTTAGTGAAGAGGGGACAAGCTTCAGACTGCAGCTGCACACACTCATTAGAATGAACAGAGGACAAACACATAAACACTGTGTGTAACGAACAGGACTGCACTTTGTGAGGACGACGTTATTCTTGAATATAGTTACATTATTACACAAAGCTCATGGTTGTGAAGTGGAAGCTCGTCCACATCTACATCCAGGTCTACGTCACCAACAGTGTCAGTTTGACATCAGTTGGTAAAAAGCAGACCTTTCATATCATGACTTGTTTGGACCCGTCGCTCGTTTCACTCATTTCTCATGATCGTGGATAATTTTACATATAGTCTGTTGACCAAATTTACTTCCTGTTGGTCATTTTTTCTGCAACTGAGTCACAAAAATAAAGCAGCAAGCAGCAATAACAGGTCACTCACACCTTCCTGTATGTTGGGGCATGATGGAGGCGTTTCCTGCAGTCCCATGGATATCTGGAGTCTAACTGGCTGTTTGCACAGCTAAGTTACTTCCTGTCCACTGTAGGAGGTATTCAGGAAACACTTTTCAATCTAGCAGCGCCAAGGCCTGGAAATTAAAGTGAGCACCGATCATGTTGATCTGATTAAATCTCGAGAGGAATTTGTTAAAGAACAAGGTACAAACATGCCCGTCATATAAGAGGAGCTGCAGCACCTGCAGACACATTCAGTAGCTCCTCCCACTCCAAGTAATAGTTCAATTCAATTTGATTTACATGGCACCAAATTACAGTCACCTCAGGGCACTTAATATTGTAAAGACCCCCCTATAATACAATAAAAAAAATAAATAGCGGTTAAGTATTAATTTAGAGAGATTAGACCTGTTAACCACCACTTGTTCTGCCCGTTCACTTCGTTCTTCTTCTTCTGTCCAGCTTACTGTACCTTCCTTCCGCCTCACCACCATGGGAAGCAGAGCTTTCAGCTGCTCTGCTCCCAGGCTGTGGAACTCTCTGCCCCCTGAAATAAGAAATATTGGTTCTCTCCCCCAGTTTAAATCCCAACTCAAAACTCATCTGTTCAAATCTGCATATTCACTGTGAATCCACTGTTTGTTC
>NW_024582961.1:157046-158765 GCF_018398535.1 Haplochromis burtoni | reverse complement strand
ATTTTATCTTGTGCTTTTATTTTATTGTTCTTATTCTGCCATTGTTTTACTAGGTGTTTTATCCTTTGTAAAGTGTCCTTGGGTGACTTGAAAGGCGCTCATAAATAAAATTTATTATTATTATTATTATTACATGTGTCCAGGTAGGACCAGCATGGTGGCCCAAAGGAGCCTGCGTTGGCTTTGCACTTTTGACCTGACTGAGATTCACCAAAGAGCAAAAATCACACTTAAAGGGACAAACCGGGGTAAACGTCACATCATGAGTTGTGGTGGCCACCTTCCACCCTGTTAGTAATTATGCTGTGTAATATAAGCCTGCTGCAGGAGCCATTAGTGCATAGCAGGGACTGATGCAGTTCTTCCAGCCCAGTGATTGCTGTTTTCCTGTATGAACCAAGCAAAACAAACAGCAACAACAATATCTTTGCTCGCTCAGTCAAACCATGTGAGGGGCATTTTGGTGAAAACACCTTTTGGAAAATCTTGCTTCTTGCTCTGTGAAATTATACACTAAGTGGGTCAAATGTGTGAATTTAAAGAGTGTTTAGTATACTAATCATAAACTGTGTGATTACACTTGGCGCTCCTGCTTTGCATGACATAAAAGCTCAGCCCTGGTTTACAGTCTTCAAACAGCCTGGTGTGTCTATGATAAATCCACTGAGAGCGTTAGCAGGAGAGGGCTCCAGGCTACGATGCAAACAGACCTCGCGGTACATCCATAACTGTGCTGAGGGAGCAGAGTCCTAATATTGTGGGGAAAACATCGGAGTGAGAGTTTGGGAAACTGAGTTACTATATGCTGATATTGCTTTTTTAACATTCCAGCTCAGCTTCCACATTTTTTCCTTTCTCTCTAAAGTGAAGGAGTCTTTGATCCTCACCTAGCGTGTCACACTGCTTGTTTTTCCCTGTCAGATATCAGTGGACTAAAACAGATCTGGAGGTGAGATTACATGCTTTTAAAGGTCTGCATGAAAAGAAGTATAAACACGTGACAGTGCTGGAATAAAAGCAGATTTATCTTCAAAGACACACAGGTGCACGACTTGTTTCCATCAGGGCTGCATCAACTGGCCTCATATACATCGAAACAGTCATGGCTTTAAGGATATCAAGATAAAAAAAGAAATAAATCACTCATTCCCCGATCTGGACGGCATGCTGACTGGAGAAGGTCACCTGGAACATAGGAACCCCTGCCAGGTGGTCAAGACGAGGCCCCAGAGGCTCGTGGGAGAGCAGAGGATAACACTGTGCAAACAGCGCAATGGCTTTGTGGGGACAAAAAAAGCTTGGTGACATTTGGATAAAGCTTCTATTGCATTTCTAAAGAATAGAAGGGTGTTCTGTGCCCAACACGGATCCCCCTGTTTGTTCTCTCTGTGATACTGAACTGTGTGCACTACTTCATCACAGCTGATTCTAGGATTTTTCAGGCTGATCATTGATGCCCAAGTCGCAATGACATGACGAATAATGTCCATCCATCTTCTACTTATCCAGAGCCCTGTGTTTAAGGGCAGCAAATGTATGCTATGTCTTCGAATGATAATGGGTAGGGGAAGTGTGTTTAGTGTAAACGCGAATGGTCCTCCACAATTAACCTCTGTCCAGTTTGTTCATGTAAATAGGGGGTCCTCCTCACACACAAATTTGTCTATTAGATAGATATGATTCAAACGGTTAGCACGGTGGTTAGCACTGTTGCCGCAT
>NW_024582961.1:153416-157026 GCF_018398535.1 Haplochromis burtoni | reverse complement strand
ATCAACCAATGGGAGAGTCTGCGAATATGCAAAGATGGACATTTAGCAGCATCGTGAAAGATTAAAAATACAAGTATTATTTTCATTTCCAGCTCTGTAATTATATTTCTGTAATCCCTCTGCCTGCTTTCCTGGCTGTTCGGCTGCTTCTCTAGTCCAGTCATCTTCTATCCAGATGCCTTTGAGTCAATCACCTCCATTTTCGATGGTTTAAATCTGTGCTCTTGCTTTCAGACAGTCATTTGTGCATCAACCATCTCCACCTCAGCCAGAGCTCTATTCAAGCCGCCGACTCCATCTTCCTCCTGTGTCTTAAACAAACATGGTTAGCTCCTATCCTGTGCTATCCTGTGTGACCAGGATGTCCTCTGTCACTGGTGCCATAGAGCTAAGAGTAGAGACAAGTGTGTTTTGTCTCACAGGGATTTCATGTAAGCACAACATCATACCTCATGACTGTGTTTACTATGCAAAGTAAACACAGTCATGAGGTCACATACATCACTAATGTGGCTGTTCATACACACAGACACAGATATTTTCACACAACTATCTTGCTAACAGAAAGAAATTAATGTTAATGTATAATTCCCGTAGAATTGAACGCACATCCAACAAAGCATATTGTTTTAAGTTATGGGGAATACTTAAAGGTACTTACAGGAAATGATTCCAAGCCTTCCAGCTCCGTGCTTCTTTGTATTGGCTGTATGACAAACCTGGGTGCGGTTTAAAGCTATCTCAGGTTATCTTCAATAATTCACAGTGATTTTCAGACCCATCAGTCTAAAAAGGAAAAGGTTGCTAATATCCTCCACTGATGCTGTGTACGCATCATTCTCAGCTCCTTTAATTGATCCAGTGAGCCTGCTGCTGCCGGCTGGCAGAGTTTTCTCAGCTGAACAAATGTAATTTATTGAGCAATAATATTTCACTTAACTCAGTGATACTCCTGCACACCGCTGTCAGTAGTAAGTGCGTATTTAGATCAACACTTCCATATTCTGTTTAGTCTGCCACAGTTCAGCAGCCAAAACCACTCAAGAGCAGCCTGGTGTAGTGTAATCCCTGGACTCCATGGCTGGCTGGAGGTGTACGGGATGAGGTCCCAGCAGAGCCATACGCAGTCTGGAAGAGGCAGCCTGTGAGCCTGTGCTCAGGGCTACTGAAACCCAGCTCACCACACACATACACATACACATCAACACTCACAGTGAAAAACACAGCAGACGAGCTGCAACGGTTTTCTTCTGCGCTTAAAGCGAAATGCATTTGCATATTGTCAAATCTAATTACACACTTTTTTCTCCTACGTGTGTCTCCAGAGAAACAATATTCCTGTGGAAACCCTTTGGATAGATGCTCCTTTTCTGGCTTGCTCTTTGAAACCTGATGTTGAAGTTTCTCCAGCTGGATTTTTACTTGAAGCCTTCTCCCTTAATTCACTGTGACCACTCCTCCACTTCCAATGTGTTTACTTGTAAAGAGAAATCAGGTTACGGCTGTTTGCAGAATCCACAGCCTGTTGATGGAGACTGAGTCTGAATTACTAACACACACAACATTATACATGCGTCACAAAACTAACAGTGCTCAAACTCAGTTTTTATGCACAGTAAGAACATTTCCATCTTTTTAAATGAGGCCCAGTGTCACATCATCAGCTTTGTTCTCATGGCTCAGTATCTCACACGGCCTCAAACTGAATCAGTGAGACTCGGCCGCAGACGTGTGAAAGTCAGGGCTCGTCAGACTGGAGACCAAAGTCAGCAGGAGTGCAGAAAACAAGTCTTACCCTGCTGATGTATCTATCTGATGTCCAGTGGACACTCGGTTCAGTATTCAGTGCACTGACTGGAACCACTGATTCTTTCCCCCTCGGTGTCATTCTGTCACAGAGGGGGGAAAGTGAGACTTTCATGAGCTGGTCAAGTGAAGTTGTTTTTCTCTTCTCCAGCAGCTATGTGCCGTTTTAGTGACTCACTGTGTGCATGGTAGTTATAGAAGTAAAAACTGCACTTTAAAGAAGCTTTCCTCCACCCACGCGCTCATCGAGCGAGCTTCACTCATGTTTGTGGACAGACGGGCACCACAGCTGCTGCTGCTGCTCTGCTAGCTGCGGTGGCTCTGCTGAAAGATTGACTGAATCAATAAAGCAGATGGAGATGCATGCCTTTCCACGCACCTTTGGAGCTCTATTTTTATAAGCTTAGTGGCATCAAAGTCAAGTGCACTCTGAGCTCATCAAAGAAAACATACTTGGGGTAAACTAGCAGCCAGGCTAACCTGTTGCACCTGTAGCATGAAACTGGTCATGGCTTTAACTTCAGTACTGTCTGAAACGTCCCATGCTCACCTTGTGTTACCTGAGACAGCTCCACACTGTGTTAAGCAGCACACCTGTGGTGCTACACATTTTTAGAGTACTGCCTTGAGGTTATGATACTGGCTTTTTCTTTCTAATACAAATGTGTGAGCAAGGAAAAGACACCAACTCGCTCAATATATAAGATATTATAACCAAATGTAAGGCTCCATGGTAGCAAAGATACTGGAGTCAAGGTGTTACAATCCGGCGATGTGCTCTTCTGACCAGAAGAAATCCATGCAAAATACTTCATGTGCAGGACAGGAGTGGTCCCAGGGCCTGACAATGGGGGCAGTCATGTACTGCATGTAAACCTGTGATCCAAAGAGTTCACACTTCACTGTTCAATATCTTATTAAGTGGTATCTATATCCTACATTGTACACAGGCTCTGACTTCCTCAATGATTTCATGGGATCCTACATTTGATTCATTGAACCATTAACACTCACACATTATTTATATCTATTTAAATGAGAATGCAGTTGTTAGAGTTTTCTTTGTTTTTCTGTAGTATTTTGTAAATAAATTGGTTTGAATACAAACGCTGGTCTAATTCATGTACCACGCTATCAGCCTCTGGTATGTGGAGCTTTCAGATCCTACAACCATAATACTGAGATCCATTTAGTCAGAACTCCAGACTAATAGTTTAGTGTATTATGTGAAGCTGATTAAACTAATAACTTTTCCAGATTTCCCATTCATGCTGATTATTTGGATTATGGATTTAAAATCCAGTAACAAACATATTCAATGGTGTATTGGTCATTGGTGTCCATGGGAGTCATGGCTCGACTCTGTTGTCTGCCTGAATCACAGCCCCATTAGAATAATTGCAGTGAGTTCGGGGCGCTCTCCTTTCTGTTGAACTTGCCATCAAACCTCAGAGAGGAGCTCCAATGGGGGCTTGACTAACATATGAGCAGTGTCAAGAACACAACAGTGCACACATGTGATAACACTGATATTAATTTTCCATGCAAGCTCATATTTAGTGCATGATAAGAATGTTTCCACACAAATATCAGTAAGTAAGAGACATTAAGCTCAGAGACACAAGAACAAAAAGAAACTGTGAGATGTCCAAAGGTCGCTGACATGCAACGGTGGCTAATAAACACGTGTGTGAGTGAGAACCAGGGGTTGTTACTCAAAAAAGTAATCTATTACACAATACTCTTTACTTAAAACTAGAGATGGACCGATCCGATATTACGTATCGGTATCGGTCCGATACTG
>NW_024582961.1:118936-126415 GCF_018398535.1 Haplochromis burtoni | reverse complement strand
TGAGTATGAACTTGCAGACTTGCAAAATGCAGCAAGATATTTTAAAAAAACAGTTTTGTTGATTAAAAAACACTATATCGGATTCATATCGGTATCGGCAGATATCCAAATTTATGATATCGGTATCGGTATCGGACATAAAAAAGTGGTATCGTGCCATCTCTACTTAAAACTAATGCAGTACATTACTTAATTACTCAGCGGAGAAAGTAAACACACAGTTACATTGTTACCTATTAAGCAGATAATAGCAGCGGTAGTGGTGCAGAAACACTGAGTAAGAAGAAATGCTGACTGCATCACAGGAAGCCCCCAGCAGCCTGTAGCAGCGTAACTAATGGAGGGTTTGGGGTAACCTCATCTAGCCCTGACTATGCTTTATTTAAAAGAAAGTTTTAAGTGTAGCCTAAAGAAGAGAGAAGGTCCCTGTCTCCTGAACGCTCACTGGGAATGACCTCGTCGCTAAAGGCTTTGCCTCCCAGCCCACTTAGAAATTAAAAACATTAACTTGTAGTTAATGCGAGGTCTATAGCACACAACACTTGTGAACAAATCTGTGAGTGAATCCTAAACGGGGGGTAGACGAGTTAAACAAAGTCTGACTGGTACTGCATTAAGCCACACTCCTTGTAGGAGTTGCTGTGAACAGGTGTTCAGCCTTCAGTGCAGTGGAGTGGGCAGGTGACGTGTGGTAGTGTGGGTTGAGGTTCAGCTGAACACAGTCTGCTGCACCAGCACAGATGTGTAATGAGCACAACAATGGGCACATTCCATTTCCCTTACGGGTTCAGGTGAACTGTTATGGACCGTATATCCACAGATGTAGGAATGTGTCCACACTTGTGAGCAATAAGCAGCAACTCACACAGACAAATATTCAGAGGATGAGGAGCTGACAGTTCTGCAGCAACTGAGCTGTCAGGTCATGTCAATATGGAGCCAAATCTCTGCAATGTTTCCAGCACACTGTTGATTTTGTGCCTCGTAGCACCAAAGTATATATACTGTAGTTGAACTACGATCAGCTGATTTCAGTTCGAGGGCCCGAGGAGGAAACAGCGGCCCAGGCTACAGTGTGGTTAAGGACATTTTATTTATATTTTATTTCACAAAAGAACAAGAGCACCATGCTGCAATGCAAACTGCATCCAGGACACACACCACTGCAAATGCTGTTAATACAGCTTCAACTCTTTGCAAGCGCCTGCACACACAGCATGATAGCACTAACCTGACCAAGAAACCAGAGTGATGGTACAGCTGAGCCCCCCAAGGGTGAGTTATGGACTCCAGTACAACACACACACACACACACACACACACACACACACACACACACACACACAGCCTGTGTTTGCAAGGAAGTGATGATGATTTATTTACAGTACAACTGCACCACCAAAACTTGTGGCAGCCTTCCAACTGTCACGCCTCCAGCTCAGCTCCGTCCTCCCACCAGGTCCTGGTGGATCATTGGATAATTCCATTATCAACTGATAAAATCTAATCAGTTCCCATCCGGGAACAACTGGTGTGAACATCAAGGTGCTGAATACTAAAACAGCTGACCTGACAGAGAGGATTATGGCTAAGATAGAAACCTGGACCCTCCGTGCTTGATTATCTTGTGATGTAACCTTTGAAAGTGGACTAGAAGATGTGGCTGCACTGCTACAGACAGTCCAATCAGCTGATCTACACCACGACAACAATGACTGTTGCTTGTCTACAAGCCAAACAGGCACAAGGAGCAGCAACCTCTTTAGACAAAGAAAGTAGAGGCCAAGATCAAGGCAGCACAAAGGGAAGTAAGATAATTACATTAGCTCTGCAGAAAGAAGAAAGGGAAGCCTAAGATGTGCAAAAGCTGTCTGTATCTGAGGCCTTTTTAAAACGTTCTTCATAAACAGTGAAATAAAACTGCAACGTATCTTAAATGACTTAAAAAACAATAATTTAATGCTCAAGGTTGACTTTATTTTAGATTTTCTCCACACAGGATCAATATTAGACAAAAAGGGTCTAAAATATCCATAAATCCACATGAAAATGTCAGGAAATCATAGTCTGCAACTGTTCAGTAGAGTTGAGGTTTAGCCTTTCCCCTCTTATTCCAAAACTAGTGTTTGGGATTTCAATCTCTTGTTGATTTTAGGTGAAGATGAAGAATTTGGAGGTCGTCCTACATTATTGCATCCACTTTGTGCAATGTGTTAGTACCACTGGCAGATGGTACCGTGTTAGTGTCTTAGATTTGAAAGCCACACGTTTACTCCTCCATCCATCTCTCGCATTCATAGTCAACTCGCTCTATGTTTGTCTGCTCTGACCATCAGACATAAAAATAAATGTGAAAAACATTGTACAAAAAAAGCCAAATTACTAACCTAACATATCTCTAATTCACTTTATCTTCCTTTTCCTTGTGGTATTGTAACAAGTGAATTTCCCCAGTGTGAGATTAAATAAGATATATTTATATTAGTGCTGTCAAAAGATAAAAAAAAATTAACAAATTAATCTCACAATTTTCTGTAATTAGTCACGATTAATCGCAATTACTTGATCAATAGCCTGGTTGCAATTACATTTTTTCAACTTTACATTTAATCTTGTAACTGACATTTATGCAATACAATGAATTAAATGCAGAGTAAACACAAAGCATGTTAAATGCTTAAATTCAAAGAGAATTTGAATAGTTTTCTTCAATCTTTTAACTCTCTCTCCTGTATTTCTCTCCTGTGAAATGCAATTTTTCAAAAAAACTATATACTAATAGGTAAGTATACAATTAAAATGTTTAATCAGATTGATCACAGGGTTACTGTGGATTTATTTTGATTAATCGCGATTAAATATCATTCTTTTTTTTCTATATTAATCGCATTTCATTTTGCATGAGCAAACAGACTCGAGAAAAAACTAATATACGCTTTTAACATGTTTATTGACAGGTGGTCTCATAAATGCATTGTGTATATGCAAATATACATTACATATGCACATTGTCGCTCCCACACATTCTTGGTTCCACAGTGAGTCTTTTGTCATGTCTATACAGAAAGATAGACATTTTACAAGACTGACGGCCTTGGCTAACCACCTGAAGAAGTACACCACAGAGACAGAAGCCAGGAGAATAAACAGCTGTTCTCCACTGATCATCTAAGGTGAGCTCTCAGCGGCAGGGGAACCATATGAGAACAGCCCCACTAAGGCTGGAGATGGAGCAATACTGGAAGGGCATATAGGAGAAGCATGCAACACAACACAAAAATGCTCAGTGGGTAGTGGACGTAAAAGCAGACCACAGCAAAAAGGCTCCAGTAACCATCACAGACATCCACGAAAGAGTCTCAAGCATGAGGAGTCGATCAGTACCAGGTCCTGACATGATTCACACTTACTGGCTGCTGCACTCCACTCCAGCACAAATGAACCAACTGCTAATAGAGGAGACACACAGAATGGCTGACTGAAGGCTGGACAGGCCTAATTTTCAACGGTCTCAAGAAGGGACCCATCTAACTCCAAGCCAATAACCTGCCTCGGTACAACATGGAAGCTCATGTAGAGACACACGGCTCAATACATGAGCAGGGCCCAGAACAGAGGTGGCAGAAACACCAGATGGGAAAAACAGCAGCTGCAGGCAGACAGAGCAGTCACTCACAACTGTAAGACTGGCTGTGCACTGCCTGGACTGACTACAAGAATCAGCCTATGAATCAGTGCAGCACATGTGGATCCTGGAACGCAATGTTGAAAATCAAAATTACTCCACAACAATGTGAGAGACTGGTGTATAAAAAGGATTCCACAAGCTAGTGAGATATGTAGTGTACGTAGTTTTCATAGGACAATATGCATTTGATGGTATGATCACTGGCTCATTTATCGTAATATCGAACATTCCCTATCATTGGAATAAACTGAGCTGGCTAGTGACATAAAATACAAACATTTAACTAAAAATCTTACTCAACACAGTGCTTGCACACATCTCGTGTTTCATATTTTAATAGACAGATTTATGGAATTTCTTTTCACTGCCACAATCACCCCTCAAGAGCAACATACATGTGCAGCTTTGTAAAGGAAAATCTGCAGAGGAGAAGCTCTTATGCTCGTTTTCTGGTTTTTCAAACAACTCTTGGTGGTATGAACACACATGGCTGCTCCAAACAACTCCAGAAAGCCTTGGGAGCATATACAAGAAGCAATGAGGCAAACCCTGTTTTTCACTGCTTGTGCTCATATGTGTTTGTAACAGTGGCTCCTCCTGACCCTTTACAAAGTCTGCATTTGTGTTAACTTCTAATAATATACAGGGTGGGCCATTTCTATGGATACACTGTAATAACATGGGAATGGTTGGTGATATTAAAGTCCTGTTTGTGGCACATTAGTATATGTGAGGGGCAAACTCCTCAAGATGGGCGGTGACCATGGTGGCCATTTAGAAGTCGGCCATCTTGGATACAACTTTTGTTTTTCAATAGGAAGAGGGCCATGTGACACATCAGACTTATTGGTAATGTCACAAGAAAAACAATGGTGTGCTTGGTTTCAGCGTAACTTTATTCTTTCATGAGTTACATACAAGATTCCATCTTTCAGCTCTCCAGGCAATACCTTGGTGTTCCCTCAGATGAGCTGGAAGAGGCCCAGGGCTTACCCTGCTAACACCCCGATGATATTTTGGGAGGTGTTAATTACTGCACAACCTTCCTGTTCTCAGTCGTGGCCCCTGCATACCAAACACCCAGACAGTAGCGGTAGAAGGCCAGCAGCAGCTTCTGGTCCAGGTTATTATTCCTCAGGACACGGAGTAAGTGCAGCCACTGCTGGTCCTTCTTTACCAAGGCGATGGTGTTAGTCCAGGTGAGACTGGTGGACATGTGGGTCCCAAGAAACCTGAAGGTGGAGACAGATTCTACCCACTCTTTTTTTAATTAATTTGAGTGTATTAATTAGAGGCTGTGCTATTCCAAACCACTTGTGTCTGTATAATATTAAATCTTTCAAAGCACTCACATTCAGGGAGAAAAGGTGTCATTTTAGAGCCATGGTGTGACATCGTTTTCACACGAAGTCTTTTCTTCCTGAGTTTCTGTTTGTTTTGTTTTGAAGACAAAACTAAGAAGGTGTTGTTTGCCTTTTGTTCAAGGATAAACCCACTAATTGAACCCTGAGTTCCTCTAACTCCCTCTAACTGGAGCTAATTAACACTCAAGGCTATGCTACACAAGTGCAAGTTAAATTCCATTACTTTCCTTAAAACACTTTATAACCAGCTACTATGTTGCTGGTATCTGAAAGCACTGAACAGTCAGTGTGACCTTGGGAATGCAAAATAAGCACACTTCATCAATGTGAGACACTTGTGAAGATGCATAAAACAAAGTTATTAAAACAACAGTCTCTAATGAAAGTTTGTTGAAAATGTCAGTGCATCTTTTTGTATGCTGTAACTGATCTAAGAAAAAGGTCACCACAAGTAAGATGTTAATAGAGTGACGATGTAACGAGCTGACACTGGGAGCCTTCTCAACTCGGTACCTGCATAAATAACAGCTTTCCATAGAATCAGTCCAGATTCGGGACTGAGCACCATGGCCAAGACCAAAGAGCTTTCCAAGGATGTCAGGGGCAAGACTGTGGACCTACACAAGGTTGGAATGGGCTCTACACAGCTGGGTGAGAAGGTGACAACAATTGGTGCAAGATGTGGCCCACACATGGGCCAGCACATGGCCAGTTGCAGACACACTGGTGGTCCTGTGCTGGATTCTTTAAGGTATGTGGGCCATGTGTAAGTTGTGTGCAGCCGCGACCCTGTTGTAGACACACACTGGCCCAGAACAGTTTCAGCTCTGGCTCCAGATGTCAGCCTAATGTGTACCTTAATCAAGCCATGTAATAACAACATGTGTCAGAACATGATAGCGCAAAAGTAACATGACAAAACTCTGTTCAGACAGTGAATGAACTGATTCTTATATAGCGCTTTTCTGCTCTCCCAGTGCTCCATACAACATGTCACATTCACACACTTCCTCTAAACTGAGTGCTTCCTAAGTACATTCATAAACATTCACACTCTCAACATGCAGACGCCAGGGATCGAACCACTAACCCTCCGGTCCGGAGGTGATCCGCTCTACCTCCTGAGCTACAGCCACCCAGTGGTAAACATGAATAAACCCTCTCAAGGTTTTGGATAAAGTGTACACTCACAAACCTGTCAAACCTGCATTTGAAACGTTGGCTACCATAGCAGTATAGTATTGCAGCATGGCATTTGGGTCTTCTAACTAAAATAGCAACATAAATAGTGCCATCATTGCCAGACCTGGCCCACATCTGGTTGACATACACCCTGCCATGACACCAGTCAGTCAGAAGTGCCAGCTTGATGCCAGATCCGGGCCAGACCTGTTTTCTATGAGCCTGGGCCACATAAACCAAACTACAATCGGGCCAGATGTGGCATGCCATCACATAAACAGTGCCATCTACATCAGGCCTGGCCTGGATGAGATACCACTGACCACGCCAGAAGCCAGCCAGCAGTGCCAGCTTGACATCAGATCAATGTCTGTGTGTACACGCTGTGTGTACACAAATCAGCTTTACCTGGGTGCTGTTGACAGATTGCCTGTCAAACAACTGATACGCAGCAAGCAAATGATTCTACTGTTTGATTTCACTCAGTCACTCAGTGCTTCTCCCAGGATCTCTCCGTTCCGTTTCTGGCTTTACTATTTGCTGCTGACATTATCTGACTCCAGATCTCTCTTTCCTTGCATGTGGCTTCATCAGCTCAGGGGCACTCCTTCTCAGCAGACATCCCACATAGCAGACAGGTCCAGCCTGGATCTGGTGTCAAGCCGTCACTGCTGGCTGACTTCTGGCATGGTAAGTGGTACATCATCCAGATATGGGCCACCAAAGGGCAGTCATTCTTTGCAGTATGTGGGCCATGTGTAAGCACATTGTGTGGGCCAAATCCAGACCATACCAATTTTGCCATGTGGGATGGTGCGCCTAAAATAAAGTATCAGAGTAAGGGTTCAGTCTGTCCTACCACCTCACTCAGTGCTGTCAATAAATTCCTTGAAACTCCCCAAGGCCTTACATACTGTCTCACAGTGTAATTTATACACTTCACCGAGGCTAAGTGAGTGCTCACCGCAGCACAGAAAGTCATTGGCTGCCCCTCCCCTATTTTGCAGACATCTAGGTGTCAGCAGAGCTAAGGCAGTCACAGAGCACCAACCATCCTGCAGCTCACCTGTTCAACCTGCTGCAGTTTGGGAGCGATACAGGTGAATACAAACCAGAACTCAGGAGCAGTTTCTTTCCACCATGAATCACTGTACTGAACACACACACATGCCCCACCCAGACTCACTCATCAGTACCTCTCACACACACACACACACACACACACACACACACACACACACACAC